>NW_027045138.1:0-110748 GCF_028017835.1 Emys orbicularis
TGCCTCAGTTTCATTCTATTGGGAGTGGGGGAATTGATCAAATTGACACATATTTTTTAGAATGGATCGAGGGTTTATGTTAAAATTGTCCAAAAATAGTGACAATCACTATTGGCTTGTTGTTGCTTTTCTCTCTGTATACATTAGTTTCTTGTTATTTCTGTCTATCTGTCTGTTTATACTTTTCTCTATATATTAGTTTGTTTATACTTCTCTATCTACCTGTTAGTTTGGGTTCGTTCTGTTTTTCTCTCTCACTCTCTGTATCGGTTCTTTTCTTACTTGTGTCTCTCTGTTAGTTTGTTGTTAGATCTATCAAACTATCTATCTATCTATCTAGCATCAGTTTGTGTCTAGTTCTCAGTTTATTGTTTCATCTGTCTATTAGATTTCTGCAAAGGTAGTTGAGTCAAGTGGGTTAGCAGTAGTGGGGACTAGGAGCCTGGATTCAATCCCCAGCTCTGGAAACGGAGTGGGGTCAAGTGGGTAAGAGTAGCAAGGACTGAGAGCCAGGACTCCTGAGTTTTATATGTGGCTCTGGGAGGAAATTCAGTCCAGTGTGTAGACGAGCCAGAACTGGGGGGTTCTATTTCTGTCTCTCATAAAGACTGTGGGACTGGCATCCCTCATAACTTAAAGCTGAGTGGTTAGGGCACTCATCTGGCCTGTGACAAACTCAGATTAAATCCCTCCCTCATACTGATGAAGAGAAGGGATTTGAATTCCCAATTTACAGGAGGGTGCCTGAGCCGTTAGGCTATGGGCTGTTCTGAAATGAGACTGTCTCAGTCTCTCCTTTTGAAGCTGCTCCACTTCGTATCAATAATTAAATAGTCATTGGAGCAGGGACTAGAACTTGGCTCTACCAGACACCAGGGGAGTGCCCCAAGTACCACGCTGGAGAATCACTCTCACGCCCCTACCCTGGCCCAATGACTCTCCATTGTCACTCACAGCAATCATTCCTGTTGGCAATGGAGAGTCACTGGGACAGAGGCTGAGATGCAGTCTAATGTACACGCTAGAGGAGGGAACTATGAGTCATGACACCTCACTTTGTTCCCAGCTGTGGGAGGGAGTTGAGTCCAGTGAGTAAAGCCAGAACTCTTGGCCTGTATTTCCAGCTCCGGGCGGGCTGTTGGATTTAGTGGGTTAGAGCAGGGAGCGAAATGGGAGTCAGGACTCCTGGTTTCTCTTCCAAGCTCTGGGAGGGAGTTTAGCTGAGTGGGTAGAGAAGCAGGAGGGGAGCCGGAACATTCGTGTCTCGCAATGAGCGTGGAAATTCGGCTAGAAGGGGGGACGAGGCATCAGGACTTCTGAACTGTATTCCTGACTCGAGTTTAATGTGTAATTATGCCTGGGTTTGGTCACCTCCATGCAAAATGCTGCTCCCATTTAGAGCAGTATAAATGGGGAATAATTCCATGGCATGCAGTGAAATTACCCCACATTCACAGCAGTGCCCCTGACAGCAAAATCAGGCCTGCCAGACCCCCGATTCCCCTCAGTAAACTGAGGATAGTAACATTTATACTCCATTATCCAGAGTTCGCCCACCTCTGGGTAACAGAGGTATACAAATACCTCAAAAGCAATTGTTCCTAATTCTCCCCTCCATCACCCTGGTGTAAATTAGGAGTAACTGCACTGGAGTCCATTGAACTGATTCTACTTTCTCTCACCCCAGTGTAAATCAGGAGTAAATCAGGAGTAACTCCATTGGAATCAGTGGGACTGTTTCCCCCATTCTCATTCCCAAAGGACTAGTAAAAGGAATTTACAAGCTGAATTGTTTTTTTTTTCTTTTTACATCCTCGGGAGTAGCTAGTTAGAAAGTCGCTGTTAACTCAGCAGCAGCCTGAGCTAAGTGCATCCCAGTTTCAGTCAACTGCAGAGGGGTGTGACCCAGCACAAGAAAACAGGAAAATGACTACAAAAGAAGAAAAAGCCAAAGAGGAGGCCCACAAGATAGCTATGGAGCTGAGAGAAAGAGAAGAGAAAGCCAAAGAGGAGGCTCACAAGAGAACTATGGAGCTGGAAAAAGCCAAAGAGGAGGCGAGAGAAAAAGAAAGGAAGCATGAACTGGAAGTAGCAAGGGCTAGGCAGGATGCACCAGCCCATCCTAGCAACTCCTCTCCAGGTACCACTTCCCATCCCAGAAAATTCCCCACCTACAAGGCAGGCGATGATACTGAGGCCTTCTTAGAAAATTTTGAAAGGGCCTGCCTTGGAAAGAGCATCACTCCAAACCAGTACATGGTAGAGCTGAGGCCGCAGCTCAGTGGACCCTTAGCAGCGGTGGCGGCTGAAATGCCTAAGGAACACATGAACAGTTATGAACTTTTTAAAAACAAGGCCAGACTCAGAATGGGGCTAACACCCGAGCATGCCCGTCGGCGGTTCAGAGCCCTAAGGTGGAAACCAGACGTGGCATTTACCCGGCATGCCTACCACATTGACAAAAATTGTGATGCCTGGATATCAGGAGCAAATGTTAAATCTCTAGAAGATCTGGTTTCCCTAGTAAAAATGGAGGAGTTTTTAGAGGGTGTTCCTGAGGAAATAGAAAGGTACATCCTAGATAGGAAGCCCAAAACTGTAACCGAGGCAGGGGAGATTGGAGCCAAATGGGTGGAGGTGGCAGAAAAGAAAAAAACTAGTAGCAGTTGGAGCGAATACCAGAAGGGGAAAGCCGAAACAAAACCTTACCACCGGGGACAACCAAAGGCCCAACCCACATCCCAAGGGAAACCCCAGACGCCTTCTCACCCCACCCCACCAGTCTCCACCAACCAACATCGCCCCAGTGATACCTTAGCCGGGCGATGTTTTAAATGTAATGAACTGGGACATATAAAGGCTCACTGCCCCAAGAACCCCAACCAATTACAGTTCATTACACCCCAATCACACCAAAGATCCCCAGACCCAGATGCCTCTCTCATACCCTCGGAGCAAAGGGAAACCTTGAGAGTGGGCGGAAAGAAGGTTATCGCTTGGAGGGACACTGGGGCACAAGTGTCAACTATCCACCAATCCCTAGTGGACCCCAAACTCATCAACCCGGAGGCTCCAGTGACACTTCAACCCTTCGTGTCACAGTATGTAACCTTGCCTACAGCCAAGTTGCATGTCCAGTACAAGGGCTGGTCAGGAATGTGGACTTTTGCAGTCTATGATAATTATCCCATTCCCATGCTGCTGGGGGAAGACTTGGCCAACCATGTGAAGCTAGCCAAGAGGGTGGGAATAGTCACCCGCAGCCAGGCTAAGCAAGCTTTCACCCCCATCCCTGTTCCTGAGCTGTCCAGCAGGGCCCCGTCTGTGTTACTGGAGACCCAAACAGAGGTGGTGGAACCGGATCCCCTGCCAATGACTGCAACAGCCGTAGTGGATCCAATCCCAGAGACCCAGCCACAGCTAGTCCCAGAACTGGAACTGGCAATGCAACCAGCAGCAGAACCATTGCCAGCACTGAGTCCAGCGCTTGCAAACCCGTCTACAACTCCAATGCCAGAGGGCACCAGCTAGTCTGAACTGGCGGAAGCAGCAGATAACCCTACCCAAGAGGCTCAGCCAGAGCCTGAGATACCACATAGTGCACCAGCGGACAGCGGTTCACAGTCAATGGAAACAGCCCCAGCACCTGCATCGCTTTCAGAGGGACCAAGCCCCAGTCCACAGTCCAAGGAGGAATTTATGTCTCCAGCATCAACGGAACAGTTCCAGGCCGAGCAGGAAGCAGATGACAGCCTTCAGAAAGCTTGGGTAGCGGCACGGAGCACCCCACCGCCTATCAGCTCTTCTAACCAATCCCGGTTTGTTGTAGAACAAGGACTTTTATACAAGGAGACTCTTTCTGGTGGGCACCAGGAAGACTGGCATCTTCAAAGACAGTTGGTAGTTCCCACTAAGTATCGGGTAAAGCTCTTGAGCTTAGCCCATGATCATCCCAGTGGCCATTCTGGGGTGAACAGAACCAAAGACCGGTTGGGGAAGTCCTTCCACTGGGAGGGAATGGGCAAGGACGTTGCTAATTATGTTCGGTCTTGTGAGGTGTGCCAACGAGTGGGAAAGCCCCAAGACCAGGTTAAAGCTCCTCTCCAGCCACTACCCATAACTGAGGTCCCATTTCAGCGAGTAGCTGTGGATATTCTGTATCCTTTCCCAAAGAAGACACCCAGAGGAAAGCAGTACGTACTGACTTTCATGGATTTTGCTACCCGATGGCCGGAAGCTGTACCCTTAAGCAACACCAGGGCTAAAAGTGTGTGCCAGGCATTAGCAGACATTTTTGCCAGGGTAGGGTGGCCCTCCGACATCCTTACAGATTCGGGAACTAATTTCCTGGCAGGGACCATGAAAAACCTGTGGGAAGCTCATGGGTGAATCACTTGGTTGCCACCCCTCATCACCATCAAACCAATGGTCTGGTGGAGAGGTTTAATGGAACTTTGGGGGCCATGATACGTAAATTCGTAAATGAACACTCCAATGATTGGGACCTAGTGTTGCAGCAGTTGCTTTTTGCCTACAGTGCTGTACCACATCCCAGTTTAGGGTTTTCACCATTTGAACTTGTGTATGGCCGCGAGGTTAAGGGGCCATTACAGTTGGTGAAGCAGCAATGGGAGGGGTTTACGCCTTCTCCAGGAACTAACATTCTAGACTTTGTAAGCAACCTACAAAGCACCCTCCGACACTCTTTAGCCCTTGCTAAAGAAAACCTAAAGGATGCTCAGGAAGAGCAAAAGGCCTGGTATGATAAACATTCCAGAGAACGGTCCTTCAAAGTAGGAGACCAAGTCATGGTCTTAAAGGCGCTCCAGGCCCATAAAATGGAAGCGTCATGGGAAGGACCATTCACGGTCCAAGAGCGCCTAGGAGCTGTTTACTATCTCATAGCCTCCCCCACCTCCCACATAAAGCCTAATGTATACCATGTTAATTCTCTTAAGCCCTTTTATTCCAGAGAATTAAACGTTTGCCAGTTTACAGCCCAGGAAACAGATGACGCGGAGTGGCCTGAAGGTGTCTACTACGAAGGAAAAAAGGATGGTGGCGTGGAAGAGGTGAACCTCTCCACGACCCTTGGACGTCTGCAGCGACAGCAGATCAAGGAGCTGTGCACAAACTTTGCACCGATTTTCTCAGCCACTCCAGGATGAACCGAACGGGCATACCACTCCATTGACACAGGTAATGCTCACCCAATTAGAACCCCACCCTACCGGGAGTCACCTCATGCCCAAACTGCTATACAAAGGGAGATCCAGGACATGCTACAGATGGGTATAATCCACCCCTCTAATAGTGCATGGGCATCTCCAGTGGTTGTAGTTCCCAAACCAGATGGGGAAATACGCTTTTGCGTGGACTACCGTAAGCTAAATGCTGTAACTCGTCCTGACAACTATCCAATGCCAAACACAGATGAGCTATTGGAAAAATTGGGACATGCCCAATTCATCTCTACTTTAGACTTAACAAAAGGGTACTGGCAAGTACCACTAGATGAACCCGCTAAGGAAAGGTCAGCCTTCATCACCCAGGCAGGGGTGTATGAATTCAATGTACTCCCTTTCGGGTTGCGAAATGCACCCGCCACCTTCCAAAGACTTGTAGACGGTGTCCTAGCGGGATTGGGAGAATCTGCAGTTGCCTACCTCGATGATGTGGCCATTTTTTCTGATTCATGGACAGAACACCTGGAGCACCTGGAAAAAGTCTTCGAGCGCATCCGGCAGGCAGGACTAACTGATAAGGCTAAAAAGTGTCAAATAGGCCAAAACAGAGTGATGTACCTGGGGCACCAGGTGGGTCAAGGAACTATAAATCCCCTACAGGCCAAAGTGGATGCTATCCAAAAGTGGCCGGTTCCAAAGTCAAAGAAACAGGTCCAATCCTTCTTAGGCTTGGCCGGATATTATAGACGATTTGTACCACACTACAGCCAAATCGCCACCCCACTGACAAACCTAACCAGAAAGAAACAGCCAAATGCAGTTCAGTGGACTGATGAGTGTCAAAAGGCCTTTCACCAGCTTAAGGCAACACTCATGTCTGACCCTGTGCTAAGGGCCCCAGACTTTGACGAACCGTTCCTAGTAACCACAGATGTGTCCAAGCGAGGCGTAGGAGCAGTTTTAATGCAGGAAGGACCGGATCAAGAATTTCATCCTGTCGTGTTTCTCAGCAAGAAACTGTCTGAGAGGGAAAGCCACTGGTCAATCAGCGAAAAGGAATGCTACGCCATTGTGTATGCGCTGGAAAAGCTACGCCCATATGTTTGGGGACGGCGTTTCCAACTACAAACAGACCATGCTGCGCTACAGTGGCTTCATACCGCCAAGGGGAATAACAAAAAACTTCTTCGGTGGAGTTTAGCCCTCCAAGATTTTGATTTTGAAATACAACACATTTCAGGAGCTTCTAACAAAGTGGCTGATGCACTCTCCCGGGAAAGTTTCCCAGAGTCAACTGGTTAAAAAATTGGTTCTTGGACTGGAACATATTGTTAGTTTTTATATAATCAGTAGTATGTCTAAAGGTACATGTGTCTTATTAACTCTGTTTTCTCCTAGAGCTCCAGGAAGAAATCACAGCCAGTGTGGAACCGGACGTCCAACACTATCTGTGATTTGGGGGGCGTGTCATAACTATAAAGGGAAGGGTAACAGCTCTCCTGTGTACAGTACTATAAAATCCCTCCTGGCCAGAGACTCCAAAATCCTTTTACCTGTAAAGGGTTAAGAAGCTCGGGTAACCTGGCTGACAGCTGACCCAAAGGACTAATAAGGGGACAAGATACTTTCGAATCTTGGGGGGTGGGGAAAGGCTTTTGTTTGTGCTCTTTGTTTAAGGGGTTGTTCGCTCTTGGGACTGAGAGGGACCAGACATCAATCCAGGTTCTCCCCATCTTTCTAAACAAGTCTCTCATATTTCAAACTTGTAAGTAAAAAGCCAGGCAAGGCGTCTTAGTTTTACTTTGTTTTCTCAACTTGTAAATGTACCTTTTACTAGAGTGTTTATCTTTGTTTGCTGTACTTTGAACCTGAGACTAGAGTGGAATCCTCTGAGCTCTTTAAGTTTGACTACCCTGTAAGGTTATTTTCCATACTGATTTTACAGAGATGATTTTTACCTTTTTCTTTAATTAAAAGCCTTCTTTTTAAGAACCTGATTGATTTTTCCTTGTTTTTAGATCCAAGGGAGTTGGATCTGTATTCACCAGGAGTTGGTGAAAGGAAGGAGGGGGGAAGGGTCAATTTCTCCTTGTTTTTAGATCCAAGGGAGTTGGATCTGTATTCACCAAGAGTTGGTGAAAGGAAGGAGGGGGGAACGATCAATTTCTCCTTGTTTTAAGATCCAAGGGGTTTGGATCTGTATTCACCAGGGAATTGGTGAAAGGTTTCTCAAAGCTTCCCAGGGAAGGGAATTAGCTTGTGGGAAATGGTGGCAGCGGACCAGATCTAAGCTGGTAGTTAAACTTAGAAGTCTTCATGCAGGCCCCCACACTTGTACCCTAAAGTTCAAAGTGGGGATACAGCCTTGACAGGAGTAATTCCATGGCATGCTGTGAAATTACCCCACATTCGCAGCAATGCCCCTGACAGCAGAATCTGACCAGTCAGACACCTGATTCCCCTCAGTAAACTGAGGATAGTAACATTTATACAACATTATCCAGAGTTCGCCCACCTTTGGGTGACAGAGATATACAAATACCTCAAAAGCAATTTTTCCTAATTCTCCTCTCCATCACCCTGGTGTAAATTAGTAGTCACTGCACTGGAGTCCATTGAGCTGATTCTACTTTCTCTCACCCCAGTGTAAATCAGGAGTAACTCCTTTGGAGTCAATGAGACTGTTTTCCCCCTCCTCATTCCCATATTATACCAATCTTCACAAGCTAAGGGTCTGACTCAAGGAAATTCAGGTGGTTTTCACAAAAGGAGAGTTATTTTACTGATCTAATCCTGGTCCTTGCTCTTGTCCCTCCATCTGCAACCATCACACGATGTCCTGAGAAAGAAAATGTCCAACCGAACCACCGTGACCGAGTTCCTTCTCCTGGGATTCTCTGATGTTTGGGAGCTGCAGATTTGGCACGTTGTGGGGTTTCTAGTGATGTACTTGGCAGCCCTGGTGGGGAATCTTCTTATCTTCATTGCCATCGCCTTCGACCACCACCTTCACACCCCCATGTACTTCTTCCTGATGAATCTGTCCATCCTAGACGTTGGCTCCATCTCTGTCACTGTCCCCAAATCCATGGCCAACTCCCTCATGAACACCAGGTCCATTTCCTATGCTGGATGTGTTGCCCAAGTCTTTTTCCTCTCCTTCTTCATCACAGCGGATTTTTCCCTTCTCATTGTCATGGCGTATGACCGATATGTTGCCATCTGCCAACCACTGCACTATGAGAGAATGATGAACAGCGGAGCTTGTGTCCAAATGGCAGCTGGTGCCTGGGTCAGTGAGATTCTCAACTCTGTACTACACACCGGGAACACGTTTGCATTGACCTTCTGTGGAGGCAACATGGTGGATCAGTTCTTCTGTGAAATCCCCTATCTACTCAAGCTCACCTGCTCTGACTCCTATCTAAGTGAAGTTAGGGTTCTTGCATTTAGTGTGTGTTTAGTCTTAGGCTGCTTTGTTTTTATGATTGTGTCATATGTTCAGCTCTTCAAATCAGTGCTCAGAATCCCCTCTGAGCAGGGACGACATAAAGCCTTCTCCACCTGCCTTCCTCACCTCACTGTGGTCTCCTTGTTTGTTTGCACTGGGGCCTTTGCCTACCTGAAACCCACCTCCAGCTCCCCATCTGCTCTGGATCTTGTGGCGGCTGTTCTTTATTCCGTATTGCCACCAATCGTGAATCCAATAATCTACAGCATAAGGAACAAAGAGATCAAAGCTGCCCTGAGGAGACTGACTGGGTGTAGGTAATTCACCAAGAATTAATTTTCTGTCTTTCTCTAATTAAAGTTTGCTTATGTAGTATCTTTAGGTATTCATTAATGTCAGTTATTTTCATAACCACACAGATTGCACACAAACACATCTGATTTTGACCTAGTTGCACCAATGCAAATCTAGATTAACTCCGCTGATGTCACTGCCGCTGGGGTGATTTACACCAGTAGAAAATCTGGTCCAGTTGTGGAGCAAATGGGTGTAAATTGTGTGCACAAGAGGAATCAGACTTTCATTCTGTGCCAAAACAATACCCGTTACACTGCTTAGCCACTAGCGCCTGTTCCATGGCGACTGAAAAGAATGATGGGAGTTGTCTTGCTTGTGTGTATAAATCAGGGAGTAGCTTCATTGGAACCAGAGGAGTCAGACTGGTGTAAGAATGGGGTAGGTGAGAAGACATTTGGGGTAGATCCTCAACACATCAGTGTAGTTCCATTGACTTTGGTGGCACAAAATCAAATTTCAGCATCTGTGGAGCTGACCTACTGCCTCCAAGGAGCTGTATATCCATTGCCACCAGCTGGGGACTGGGCCCATTGTCTTATAAACCACCATTCATGGCCTAACCACTAGGTGGGGGACAAGAGGCCAGACTGTGTTAGCTCACATGTACATTCGGGCGTGTGGGAGATGGAGAGACTGGCTAGAAATTACAGGGAGGTTTCTAACCACCAGCAGGGCGAGGTTCTGGAGCATCCTCCCAATAGGAGTTGTGGGGGGAAAATGACTGAATTAGTTTGAAGAGAGCTGGACAAATGTCTGAGTGGGACTGTATGACAGAGCTGCTTGTGCTGGTGGCGGGAAGGGCTCAGCAGCCCTGGGGCTCACTTGCATCGTATGTCTTATGTTCCTAAAAGCTCATGCTTCAGGGTTTCATCTGGCCCCTGGCAGGGGTCAGGAAGGGATTCCTCCCATCGACCCAGTGTATCCTGGGAGGGTTTTTTTTAAATCTCTGAAGCATTGGGCCGCCCAGGCTGGAGATGGGACATTGGCCGGGATGTGCCAGGGCTCTGAGATTACACTGAGCCATTCTCTCTTTCTCTGGTTCTTTGCTGGCTGGTTCTTGCCCACATGCTTAGGGTCTAACTGATCATCATGTGGGGGTCAGGAAGGAATTCCCCCCCTGGTCAGATTGGCAGGGACATTGTGGGTGGTCATTTTCCTCAGAAGCATGTGGTGCAGATCACTTGCCAGGATTTTCTGGGTGTATCTCAATCATTTCCCTGCCATTAAGGGGGCCTCAGGCACTGGTGCCCCTGGGTCTCTCCTATTATCAGGTTGATTCCTGGATCATCTCAGACATGCCCATTCCTAGTCTCTCTGCACCCTGGAGACCAAAGATGCATGGCATTGGCAGGGGTGTGTATGTTGCTCTCAGCTCAGGTTGGTAGAGCTGGTCAAAGTAACTTGTCATTGGGAAATGGTTTCCTCAACCTGTTCGTGACAAATGCTGCTATTTTTTTAGATGAGTTAAACAGTCTGACAATATCTTAGAAAAATGTTTCCCAGCTCTTCCCTCAACTAGGTTGGCCACTGAGGCATTCCCAGAATACCAGATCTGACGGGTTCGATCACAGAAACCCCCTTGGGAACTGCCACCTGTTGTGCCTGGACTACTTCTGAGCCTGTCTTCCCTGCTAGCTTGGGACTTTAGTGCCTTGCCTGGTTTGAGCCCGACATGCGAGCCTGGTACAAACACAGACCCAGGTCTGAACCACATCCGCCAAAAGCTGCAGGCTTATCTGAAAACAGCTTAAGAAGTGTTTCTGTCTCCAACACTCAGGTACCCTACTCCGAATGGGGTCCAAACCCCAAATAAATCAGTTTTACCCTTGTACAAGGGTTAACCAGGGCTCGACCCTCTCTGGGGTGGCGGGGAGCCACAGCGGCTCACTACAGACAGTTATTGTTCGGGGAATTAGTCTGTCCGCGGGGGTCTTGCTCGGCAGCCCTTGCGGTAACTGAAATAAACAATGTAAGCCCAGGCCCGAGTCAGGGCGGGCAACAATGAGTCAGGAGCTCAGACCATCAGGCAGGGCTGAGCAGGAGCAGTACAATCAATAGTAGGCCCAGGCCCTAGGTGAGGGCGGGGCAATGCAGAGTCAGAGCTCAGTCCCTTAGGCAGGGCTGAGCAGTAACAGTACAAACAATAGCACTAGGCCCAAGCCTCCTCAGGCCTGGGAGAGGGGGAGACTGCCACCCACGAGTTGGGTGGCAGGGGGGATGCAGGCCGTCCCACTCCACTGCGTCCCAGCCCAGGGCCCTAGCAGCAGCAGAAGACCCGCTGCATAGTCAGTGGGGATCCTGGCCACAACACACTGACATGGGCTCTGGCAGTGCTGCAGGCAGACTAGGGTCGGCTGCCCCCGGGCTACTTGCAGACTCCCTCTCGGGTAGTACCTGGGTCAGAGTGTTGTCCTCTGGGGGGTCCAGCACCATAGGTTCCTCTGGATAGCGAGCGTAGGGCAGGTCCGGCAACTCCTCCGGGGAGCAGGCGTAGGGCAGGCCTGGCCAGTCCTGGCGGCTGCCTTGGGCCGCAGAGTTTTCCAGGTCATGAGCTGGGCTGGAGGTATCTGGCCCCTCCGATGCCTCGGGCCTTACTGAGCTCTGAGGGCAAACCTTTATACTTCCGGGTTGCCGCCTGACCCTCTGAGGGGTGGGCTCTGAGCTCCCTAGCTCCGCCCACTCTGGCCTCCAGATGGGCTCTTCCCTCTCTGGCGTGGCAGGGAGCCACACCACCTCACTACAACCCTGTATAAAGTTTATACAGGATAAACTCATAAATTGTTCACCCTCTATAACGTTGATAGATAGATATGCACAGCTGTTTGCCCCTCCCCCCAGGTATTAATACATTCTCTGGGTTAATTAATACGTCAAAAGTGATTTTATTAAATACAAAGAGTAGGATTTAAGTGGTTCCAAGTAATAACAGACACAACAAAATGAATTACCAAGAATAATAAAATAAAATATGCAAGTCTATGCATAATACAGTAAGAAAGTGATTCCAGATGAAATCTCACCCTCGGAGATGTTCCAGTAAGCTTCTTTTACAGACTAGCCTCCTTCTAGTCTGGGTCCAGCAATTACTCACACCCCTGCGGTTACTCTCCTTTGTTCCAGTTTCTTTCAGGTATCATAACTTCGAATACAAAAAGATATATGCATGTAAATAGGATGAATATATCCAGTAGATCATAACCTTTGCAGAGATATGTTAAATGGCACATCTAACATAAAACATACTCCAGTAATGTCATATTTACACTCATAAGCATATTTCCATAAAGCATTATGGGGTTTATTATTTCTAGAAAGCAACGCCACACCGCACATTCTGGTACTTCTGGGAAAGCTGTGGCCCCGCCCCTACCTCATGGTCCTGCCTGCCAGTGTGACCTTGCATGCGTCCCTCATCCATGATACTGGACAAAACCATGTCTGGTTTTGTCTCAGTACCAGACAGGGGACAAACCACACAGAAAGGGGATTATCCAGCTTAAAACTAAATGAATGGCCAGCTACCCACCATGCTCACCACTCCCAAAGAGCTTCTGCGTGGCTTCCTAGAAATCTCCTCTACCAGGAATAAGTTCCAACAAACTGGATCTCCTGCATTCTGTCCCAAAGGCACTGAGTAGATATGATTGGGACAAGGCTATTCTCCAAAAAATAAAAGGGCCATCTTTCTCCCATGACCATCATCTCATTCTGTGTTTCTTTATAAATATAATCAACTCTTGACATTATTGTCTCCATGAGAGCATAACATGCAATACCTTTATGCACACTGAGGTATTTACACTGGTAAATATCTAGAAAAACTGCACTCAGGTCAATGGAGTTACTATAAATTTACACCTATATAAATATCCTGTATTCACACAGTGGTCAATGTCAGATCCTTCAGAGAGAATGAACAGAACAGGACAATTATTGAGTGACCCATCCTGTGTTGTCCAAATCCAGCATCTGGAGTAGGGCCTAATGGACTTAAAGGAGCCCTTGGGAACTTGTGTTTAACTCCTTAGGCCTCTTAGAAAATCACAGCTCTGGTCTTAGACCAACCTCCTGTCTTCTCCCTAGACATGGCACCTCTTGGTTAGGTGTCAGACACACTGCCTTGGAGAATTTCACTTGCTTTGTAGGTGAAAAGAAGGATTTAGTTCTCCAGGGTTCTCAATTAAGGACCAAAGAATCAAGAAACTGAAAACAGGCTTTAGTTTAGAATTTTAAAGGTCCCTAGGGGGTTTGGACCATAGGTCCCATCAATGGAATAGGCTGGCAAGGGAGCTCGTGGAATCCCCATCATTGGACATTTTTTGAAAAACAGGTTGGACAAGCAACTGTCAGTGCTGGTCTAGATTTACTAGGTCCTGCCTCAGCTTCTCAAGGTCCTTTTCAGCCTCACATTTCTATGGTTCTGTGATTCTATAATATACCTACAAAAGACATTTTTTTTCTATTAGGTGGGCTGGCACCAGCCGCAGAATTAGCAGAAATATGGGAATGTTCTTCAAAGGGGAGGACTATTCTTTCCGGGAATTTAGGATGGGATTTTCAAAGAGCCAGGCACCCAATTTCCCTTTGCTTCCAGTCCCTCCCAGACCAGTATTTCTGTGATTCTAGGATCTCTGGTGGATATCGAAGATCATAAGTCAATGGACCCATAGCTGCACACCAGGGTATCATTGCCCAATATAAGCACCTGCACTTCATCACCTAAGGCCTGGTATTCAAAGGTGTTTAGGTGCCTGGGAGGATTTTATAAAGCCTCTTGGTGTCCAAAACTTATTGGTTTCAGTGGGAATTTGCTGCCTAGTTGCTTTTGAAAAACCCTCTAGGTGCCTAAATACCCCTTGGGGCCTGGATCCATAAAGAGACCCAGGCATGGTGACCCACAGTGCGGCAACACCTAACTGTTAGGCACCTAAGAATGGGAGTCAGAAAATCCCGCATGCTAGGAGGGGAGGCACCTGAGCTAGCCGATGAGAGATGCCGAGGAGAGGAGTGTGTGCTAGCTCTGAGAGAGATGCTTAAGTCCAGTCACGGAGGCCGTTGTCTCTGCTAGCGAACCACGAACCAGGGGAAGATAGGTGCATGCTCGGTCCGAGGCCTGATCTGGTAGTAACCGATACTTGATGACATCAAATGGATACTCCGATCTAATCAAACATACCTCACCCTCGCAAACCCCCACTCACCAAAAACATCTGGAACAAAGAAACAAATCAATCAACCAAGAAAATACAGTACTTCCTCGCTATAAGGAACCCCTGGGGATCCAAGCCATTTCTTCGTTAAAGCCAGGGGTTCATTATAGAAAAAGAGCCCTGCCGCCGGAGCAGCGGCTGACGCCTTGAACCTCATGGCCATGGTGGAGGCAGACAGGTCTTCCGGCCCTTGGTCAATACTAGGGGCAGAGAGCTCCTCTGGCCTCGTGGGCACAGCAGGGGCAGAATTTTTACTCCCCACTCTGGAAAAAGGAGAAGAGACAGAGACCCCATGTGTCAATTTGATAAGGTAACTGATTTTACATAGAAAGTGCTCTGATACCATGGTGATGAGTGGCAGTACAAAAGCCTCGGACGAATCAATCGATCAATAGATGGAGGGGTGTGTATGGGGATGGATGGATAGATAGATATGATAAGTTCATGGAGGATAGATCCTTCAATGGCTATTAACCAAGAGGGTCAGGGATGCAACGCTATGCTCTGGGTGTCCCTAAGCCTCTGATTGCCAGATGCTGGAATTGGACAACACAGGATGGGTCACTCAATAATTGTCCTGTTCTGTTCATTCTCTCTGAGGCATCTGACATTGGCCACTGTGTGAATACAGGATATTTATATAGGTGTAAATTTATAATAACTCCATTGATCTGAGTGGAGTTTTTCTAGATATTTACCAGTGTAAATACCTCAGTGTGCATAAACGGATTGAACGTTAAGTTCTCATGGACACAATAATGTCAAGAGTTGATTATATTTATAAAGAAACACAGAATGAGACGATGGTCATGGGAGAAAGATGGCCATTTTATTTTTTGGAGAACAGCCTCCACCTAATCATTTTCCACATGGCAGCACTGATATCCTTGTTCTTCATGCTAAAAATTATCGGATTCATCATGGGAGGCAGCACGGAATACAAAACAGCCACCATGAGATCCAGGCATGAGATTGAGCTGGAGGTGGGTTTAATATAGGCAAAACTAGCAGTGCAAACAAACACGGAGACCACAATGACGTGAAGGATGCAGGTGGAGAAGGTTTTATGCCGGCCCTGCTCAGAGGGGCTTCTCAGCACTGCTTTGAAGATCAGAACATAAGACACAATTATAAAATAAAGCAGTTTAAGGCAAAGTACACGCTAAAGGCTATAGCCCCAGTTTCACTAAGATATGAGTCATACCAAGCAAGTTTGAGGAGCTGGGGGATTTCACAGAAGAACTGATCCATCTCATTGTCTCCACAGAAGATTATTGCAAATGTGTTCCAAGTGTGCAGTGCAGAATTGAGAACCCCACTGATCCAGATACTGGCTGCCATTTGGACACAAGCTCTCCTGTTCATCCTTGACTCGTAGTGCAGTGGTTGGCAGATGGAAATGTATACCAGTCATACGCCATGATGATTATTAAGGAAAGCTCAGCTGTAGCGAAGAAAAGGAAGGGAAAGACTTGGATGACGCAATCCGTATAATGAAATGGCTCTGGTGCTCATGAGGGAATTGGCCATGGACTGGGGTCGACAATGGAGATGGAGCCAAGGTCTAGGATGGATAGATTCATTAGGAAGAAATACATGGGTGTGTGAAGATGATGGTCGAGGGCTATGGCTGTGATGATGAGAAGATTCCCAGTCAGGGCTGCCACGTAAATCCCTAGAAACACCATGAAATGCAAAATCTGCAGCTCCCGAATGTCAGAGAATCCCAGGAGAAGGAACTCAGTCACGGTGATTTGGTTGGACATTTTCTTCCTCTGTACATCATGTGATGGCTGTGAAGGGAAGGAAAAGGGCAATGGCCAGGGTTGGGTTGCAGTCACTAAAGTATAGGCCTTGCTGGAGCCCTAGGCATAACTAACAGTATGAACCAAAGGCTGCAAATAAGAAGAGATGTAATAGAATGTATGGGTTTGAAATTATTGTATTATTGGACAATATTTGCATTACCCAGTCTTTCTTAAAGCTCAGTTTCCAATTAAGTGTGGTCAGAAATTTTCTACTTAAATTGTTTTCAAAGGAAAATTGTGTTTTCAATAAATCAAATTTTCATAGAAACTGTCAGGTATCCTCAAATATATTTCACGGATACTTCATATATATATACACAGGGGAACTGAAAACTCATGTTTTTTGGGTGGATCTTGGCCAAAAAAAAATCAGTTTTCTGCAATTTTTTGCTGAAAATGTTTGTTTCTCACTTGCCAAAACATGAAAAATTGGAGATTTTTGGGAAGTCTATGAAAAACCTATTTTTTTTTTACAAAAAAATGCTGATAGGCTCTAGATGGTTGATTGACTTGATAGGAAAAGTCTTAAAGAGTTCCAACCTTAATTCAAATTTATGTTCTTAAATTAGCCCTGTATATTAATACTCTAACATATTTAATTGAAATGGCAAACTTACTGTGCTGGTCTTTGTGGAATTTTTCCCAGCTTGCAATGAATTCAAGCCTCTGGTGTTAGGAAACATTGGTTATATCTATCTATCTATCTATCTATCTATCTATCTATCTATCTATCTATCTATCTATCTATCTATCTATCTATGCACCCCCTGCCAGGATTGTTTTGTTATCCCTCTCTCTCATGCCCCCAACACTGTATTACCCAGCAGCCATTGTCGTGTCCCTTCGCTGGATGTCCTGAGTTGCTGGGTCTCTCTGCAGTTCCTAGCAGACAGGGATCTACTCCACAGATGGGCGCTATCTGCTCCCCTCCTTGGGCCGGCTTGGCTGAGAGGTGATGGACTAAATGGGATGAGGGACTGAAAGCCTCTCCCAGCTCTAGAGAGGGCCAGGCACAGGAAGGAGGAGAGTGGTGTGGGAAGGAAATGGTGGCCAGGGCTGGCCAATGGAGAGAAGCAGGAGAGAATGTCTGGTGTTTGGAGGTGGGACTTAAGGAAGCAGGGCTGGGGGGCTGTTCCCTGGGGCTGGGGCCATGTCAGGGGAGTGGGGCTGAGCAGAGGAGGGGACTGGTGGGCAGAGGGGTTCAGCCGGGATCTCTGAGGAAGCTGAATCAGGAACTCTGGATGGAGAATTGGCTCTGGCCATGGGAGGGGGAATCTCAAAGAACAGGAACCTAGAGCATCCGTGACTTGGAGGGTTGTGAGAGGGGAGGGAGGGGATTAAGGGCTGGGAGGGTTGTTTGGGGGTCCGGGTTGTGTGAGGCAGAGGGAAGGAGACACTCGGGGACTAGAGTAAGAACATTCAGGGGGTGGAGGATGTGGCAGAGCCTGGAGTCAAAGGGCCTGAATCTCCTCTCCCTGAAACCAGACATACTCCAGTGTAACACCATGGACTACCCCTGAGATGAGTGATGGGGGAATCAGCCCCATTGACTCCAATGGGGTTACTCCTGATTTACACCAGGGTGACTGAGAGGGAAATCAGTTGACTGCAGTGGAGTATTTCTAACTTTTCTTACAGTTGGTGTGTTATGGTGATTTATTGTGCACAGCTAGAGATCAAACCGGGGCTCAGATCCTCATGCCAGAGTCTCCAAAGCTCAAGGGCCAACTCACCAGAGTGCAGTCCACCCACTGGCCCTTGGGGGGAATTAAAGTGGCAGCGTTATTAGCCACAATGTTTAGTTGTCAGTTAGGCGCGTCAGCCTTTGAAGTGCTTGGAGTCGTGCAAAAGGAATTGCATTGTGCATGTGCATGGCGAGAGGAGGAGCTTGTTGAAAGTTGTTTCTGACTCGCAGCCCCATAGCTGCTGAAAGGAGAATGTTCTGGCCAACAAACCTAGGCCTTGTGACTTAAAATCTAACACTGGGCAGAAATCTGTGCCTAAAAACAGGAGGCATCTGCCTCTGTTGAAGGGTTTCTAATCTTGGGGAACTGTCACTTGAGCACAGCTGAATATTGAGAAGGTGCTGAAACTATTTTTGAAATGAAAATAAATAACCCATACACATGCTCACTGGGAGGGGGGATGATTGGGGGCGGAAGAGTTGGTGGGAAAGGAAGAGAGGAGTTTTGGGTGCAGTGAGAGGAGGGGTGATTATTGAGAGGAGGATAAATGAAGAGGGCGGATAGGACATGAGTTGGGGGTCAGGAGACAGGTTGGTGGTTGGGAGATGGGGAGGGTAACACAAGGGTCAGTGACAGCAGCCTGGGGGAAAATGGGGACAGGAGCACCTGACAGCCCCACATTCCCCTCCCATGTCTGTGTCAATATCTGGGGGTTCCCAAGCTATCTATGGGGGTCCAACCCTCCCTGCTCCCCTCACATAATCTTGGGATCATGTGTGCCAGGTCTAGGGAAGTGATGCCCCTTGGGGTGTGAAGCTGAGAAGAGGCACATGTGGAGCGTGCACCAACAACACCGTGAAGACCCTGCTGGCACTGGGGTGCTCGTACAAGTGGAGCAGTTCACACCTCTCAAAGCGATTGTTTCAGGCTGCACCGTCTCTTGGAGGGGTTCTCACTCAGCTCAGAATAGCTCATTAAGATAAATAGGCCACTTCACTGGAAGATAGATGTGTCTGGCTTTGTGCTGCACTTAAGGAGAGGTTCTGGGGGTGGATGTGAGGGGAGCCCAGACAGGCACAGAATACAGCTCCTGTCCAGAAAAACGTGGTGGTTGTGAAAAGATCCTTTTGCTTCTCTCGTCATCCATATCCACTGCTATCTACAGCCGCTACAAGGACCACTTACTCCTACCAACATTTTTCTTTCTCTTCAAACAGCTAGGAAATTAAATACCCAAAAACTTCATTGAAACAGAGTTAAGGTCTCCCAGTGAGAGCTTGTGCCTGTCCAGAAGGTCCAGTTCAGCAAAACTCAAGCTTCTGAAAACCAGGACATACAGAATTAAGGTAAATGCTCACATAAGCTTAATTCTCCCCCTTTCGGCAATGCCCCACAACACCCGTAACACCCACACTCCTGCTCTGCCTTGTGACTGCGATGGACAGATGCTACCTGCGCTTGCCCTACGATCGAAGACTGGGCCTTCTCCCCCCACAGAATGCCACATTGGTACAATTTAACTACATCCCCTTTTACAGCCCCTTCACACTTGCACACAGGAGACCACCTAAACCTCTACTTCCCCATACCCCTCATTAAACCCACAACCTGCTCTCATATTCCCCTCACCACTGACAAGATGACCCCAGGGCCCTGCTACTGACACGATCTACACAATTCTGTAGATGGGAGCCTCAAGGGACATGTGCACCTCTTCCTTTGGTCACACACATGGGGTGCGGGGGTGAGACCAGATCTCCCCATATCACAAACACAGCTCTATGGTGCTCCTCATCTAATCCCCAGAGCTCCTCATATCACAAACACACCACCCTTCTCCCTCCACCATTCAAGTCAGCTACAGCTAACACAATAAATGCAGAGGGAGTTTAATGCAGAGAATTCCATGGGGCTATTGTCAGCTCCTGGGGGCAGAGTTAAGGTTGTATGAGCTTGTATCTTAACTCTCTATTTCTTGGCTTTCCAAAGTTTAAATTTTGCAGTACAACACAATATTCTGGAAGGGACTGAACGATCACTGGGCAACCTTAACCTTAACAATAACAAAGTGTTATTGTTTTTTGGCCATATATAGCTTGATCGATCAATCAATTCTTATCTGATTTACACTTGTGTAAACCTAGAGTAACTCCACTGACTTCAGTTAATTTAGTCTGGATTATTATCACTGTAAACACAGCATTTTGTATAAAAAAGAATGCACATCACCTTCCCATGGAGACAATAATGTCATCATTTGATTATATCTGTAAGGAAACACAGAATGAAACCATGGTCATGGGAGACATCTGGAAATTTTATTTTTGGTGAATAAACTCCGTTCAGTTAGTTTCTTCCAGGCACATTTGATCTCCTTGTTCCTCATGCTGTAGATGATCGGATTCATCAGAGGAGGCACCACGGAATAAAGCACACTCACCACAAGATCCAGACCTGATGGAGAGTGGGAGGTGGGCATCACGTAAGCAAAAACAGCAGTGCAAAATAACAAGGAGACCACAATGAGGTGAGGAAGGCAGGTGGAGAAGGTTTTATACCAACCCTGCTCAGAGGGAATTCTCAGCACTGTTTTGAGGATCTGAACATATGACACTATTAAAAAACCAAAGCAGCTTCAGCCTAAGAACATGTTAAAGGAAAGAAACACAGTTTCACCAAGGTACAGGTCAGAGCAGGCCAGCTTGAGTATTTGGGGGATTTCACAGTACAACTGACCCACCATGTTGCCTCCACAGAAGGTTATTGCAAATGTGTTCCCACTGTGCAGTATACAAAGGAGAATTCCAGTGATCCAGGCACTGGCTGCCATTTGGGCACAAGCTCTCCTGTTCATTATAATCTCATAGTTCAGTGGTTGGCAGATGGTGACATATCGGTTGTACGCCATGATGGTGAGAAAAGCAAAGTCAACCTCAGTGAAGAAGATGAAGAGAAAGACTTGGGTAACACATCCAGCATAAGAAATTGACGTGGTGTTTAACAGGGAGTTGGCCACGGACTTGGGGACAGTGAGGGAGATGGATCCAAGGTCTAAGACGGACAGATTCATCAGGAAGAAGTACACGGGGGTGTGAATGTGATGGTCAAGCAGTGCAAGGATGATAACAAGTTGATTCCCTGTCAGGGATACTAGGTAAATCCCTAGAAACAGGATAAAGTGTAAAATAAGCAGCCCCCGAAAATCAGAGAATCCCAGAAGAAAGAACTCAGTCACGGTGGTTCGGTTGGACATTTTCTTTCTCAGTACATCATGTGCTGCCTGGGGAGGGGTAAGGACAACGGCAATGTCAGGAGAGACCGTTCCTCACCTGTAACAATCTCACCAGTAGTGAACTGCATTGTGACACCAGTGTAAATTGCCACAGCTCCCTTACAGTCGAGCAGTGTCCATTTCCACCATCTGAGGATCTGGTCCCAGATGCGGCTTGATAAAATGCCATGTAAATATGTAACCAATTACAATCCAAACCCTACAATCTTAGGAACCACAGTCCTCCTATTGCGACAATGGAGAGCTATTTTACGAGAGGAGAGTGAGGCTACTTCTACACTATGAACCAGGGGAGTGATTCCCAGCTCGGGTCCATGTCCTTGAGATGGCCCGATGAGAGCTAGCACAAGTATAAATCCTGTATAGCCGTGCTAGCATGGGCAGCCATGCTGAGTAGGTGGCCCCGAAGTTCAGACAAGCTTGTACGTGGCATGACGAAGCTATGGTGCCGCCCATGCTATTGCAGCTGCACTGTGATATATACCCATCCATCTAGCACAAGCGCATGCACGTGAGCTGGGGAAGCACAGCCCTAGCTTGTAATGTATATGTAGCCTAAAAGAATTTGTCTTGTTTAGCTGAGCAAAAAGTCGGCTGAGAGGGGATGTGGTCGCTCTCTATAAATAGATCAGGGGGATAAACACCAGGGAGAGAGAAGAGCTATTGATGCTAAAGGACAATGGTGGCACAGGAACTAATGCGGATAAGCTGGCCATGAGTAAATTTAGGCTGGAGATGAAAAGTAGGTTTTTCCCCAGCAGAAGAGGGCTGAACTAGGGCTGACATTTATTCCTTAAAAAAAGCAACTTTAGATACTACTTTTCAAAAGAAAATGCAAATAGGACTCCTGACCATAGACAATACTATTTTGTACTTAGGCTTAGCAGTATTTAATTTATATATATATAATTTTGACTGATAATATTGATATTTATAATTAAACATTTTTTTTATTTTTATCAGTTTAAATTTTCACAGTTGCAGGAAATTATGGAGGGATCAGACAATAGTTATTTAATGACAGTACATGTTGAGTTTCAAAAAATTAAAACTTGAGAACTGTGAAAGCACAATGTTTCAACATGACGTGAAGATATAGAAAGTCAATAACCTTAAATCAAACACTCATAAGTTCTCAAGCAGCATTTTTCTTACTTTGCCTCACTGGAAATGTTGATTGTTGAAGGAAATATTTTTTTGCTGGCTTTGTGTGTATGGTGAAATCAACATTTGCAAATACTTACTGATAAAAATCTAATCCTTCCAAGACTACTTATAGAGGTAGCAATGGAAAGAGGATTGCATAGGCAAGACAAGACCATAACAATGAACTATTAGTTTAGTTTTCCTAAAAGATTAAAGCAGCGGTCTGCATTGTGCATAATTCTCATTCAAATGGTGCACGTGAACAAGAAATAATAAACAGAGTGTTTTTTTTTAAATCTTGAAGTCCTTGAGCTATATTGTCCTTTCCATTATACCAGATTTATGCCACCATAACTCCACTGATTTCAGTGGGGTTACACCCCTACAAAACTGGTACAATGGGGTGGACAGTTTTTATTCTGTCTTTATTCAGGCAAAACTCATAGTGGAGGAAATTCTGATCTCAGGGGTAAAGCCAAAATAACACCAATGACTTCAGCTTTACTCTGGTGTTACTCAGATGCCAGTCTGGCCCAACCAGAGTCTTGCTTGATTAAACACTTATAAGCAACTCAAAATTTGGCTCCTCAATAGACTTGTCAGCAATTTAAAACCATAGCTCAATACATCAGCTGCATATATTCCAAACCCAATTGTCTTCTCTCACGTACCTTGGAAAAAGGCAAAAATGATACCCAGAAATACGAACCTGGAGACAACACATGGTGTGAATATTCCTCTCATTCACAACATGCATCTGACCCCAAAGCATCTCAAAGGTGGTAAGAAAAATAAGCCACCACACTGCTTTGGCCTCACTCTAGGAGAAGGCAGACCCTGTGCAGATTTTGCAGAGCTGCCACTTTTTCACCAAAGATAAGTAATAATAATATTGGGTGTTTTCTGAGGGCAATATAAATAAATACTCTCATGTAGGAGAATTGGCAGCAGCCCTACACATTCCTCAAATGTCACAGTGATGGATATGGAGTGGAGATTAAGGATAATCTAGGCATGGCACAATATCTAAATGAATATTTTGCATCGGTCTTTAAGAAGGCTAATGAAGGGCTTAGGAATAGAGGGAGCAGGACAGAGGGGAATAAAGGAGGGGGGATTGACATTACAGTATCAGAGGTGGAAGCCAAACTTGACCAGCTAAACGGGACTAAATCGGGCGGACCGGATGATCTTCATCCTACAATATTGAAGGAACTGGCGCAATAAATTGCAAGCCCCTTAGCAATAATTTTTAATGAATCTGTAAACTCGGGGGTGGTACCGTTGGACTGGAAAATAGCTAATGTGGTTCCTATTTTCAAGAAGGGGAAAAAAAGTGACCCGGGTAACTACAGGCCTGTTAGTTTAACTTCTGTAGTATGCAAGGTCTTGGAAAAAATTTTGAAGGAGAAAGTAGTTAAGGACCTTGAGGTGAATGGCAATTGGGACAAATTACAACATGGGTTTACGAAAGGCAGATCGTGCCAAACCAACCTGATCTCCTTCTTTGAGAAAGTAACAGACCTTCTAGATAAAGGAAATGCGGTGGATCTAATATACCTTGATTTTAGTAAAGCGTTTGATACTGTACCGCATGAGGAATTATTGGTTAAATTCGAAAAGATTTGGATCGATATGAAAATCCAGAGGTGGATAAAGAACTGGTTAAAGGGGAGACTGCAGCGGGTAGTACTGAAAGGTGAACTGTCAGGTTGGAGGGAGGTCACCAGTGGGGTTCCTCAAGGTTCGGTTTTGGGTCCGATTTTATTTAATCTATTCATTACTGACCTCGGAACCGAATGTAGGAGTGGGCTGATAAAGTTTGCGGATGACACAAAGTTGGGAGGTATTGCCAATTCGGAGAAGGATCGGGATATTCTGCAGGGAGACTTGGATGACCTTGTAAATTGGAGTAATAATAATAGGATGAGATTTAATAGTGAGAAGTGTAAGGTGATGCATTTAGGGATGACTAACAAGAATTTTAGTTATAAGCTGGGGAAGCATCGGTTGGAAGTGACGGAGGAGGAGAAGGACCTCGGAGTCCTGGTTGATCGCAGGATGACTATGAGTCGGCAATGTGACGTGGCTGTGAAAAAAGCTAATGCGATCTTGGGATGCGTTAGGCGAGGTATTTCTAGTAGGGACAAGGAGGTGCTGCTTCCGTTATACAAGGTGCTGGTGAGACCTCATTTGGAGTACTGTGTGCAGTTCTGGTCTCCTATGTTTAAAAAGGATGAACTCAAACTGGAACGGGTACAGAGAAGGGCCACTAGGATGATCCGAGGAATGGAAAACCTTTCCTATGAAAGGAGACTCGAGGAGCTTGGTTTGTTTAGCCTAACCAAAAGAAGGCTGAGGGGGGATATGTTTGCTCTCTTTAAATATATCAAAGGGATAAATACCAGGGAGGGAGAGGAATTATTTCAGCTCAGTACTAATGTGGACATGAGAACAAATGGATATAAACTGGCCGTGGGGAAGTTTAGGCTTGAAATTAGACGAAGATTTCTAACCGTCAGAGGGGTGAAATTTTGGAACAGCCTTCCGAGGGAAACGGTGGGGGCGAAAGACCTCTCTGGCTTCAAGATTAGGCTAGATAAGTTTATGGAGGGAATGGTTTGATGGGATAACGTGATTTTAGTTAATTAGGCATTAACGTGCCATCACTGGTAAAATGAGGGTCCGGCTGGAGAATCTTGCCTGTATGCTCGGGGTTCTACTGATCGCCATATTTGGGGTCGGGAAGGAATTTTCCTCCAGGGTAGATTGGCAGAGGCCCTGGAGGTTTTTTGCCTTCCTCCACAGCATAGGGCAGGGGTCGTAAGCTGAGGATTCTCTGCAACTTGAAGTCTTTAAATCACGATCTGGAGACTTCAACAGCTGAGTTAAGAGAAAGTGGGTGGGTCAGCTTTTGTGGCCTGCATCATGCGGGAGGTCAGACTAGATGACCATATTGGTCCCTTCTGACCTTAAAGTCTATGAGTCTATGAGTCTATAGTTCAGACAGAAGATTCAAGACAGTGGGGCAACGGATTATGTACAGGAATAAAGAGATAGATCATGCAAGTGCCGCAGCACCAAGAAGCTAGCAGATTTCTGATGGGTTCCCATGCTTCCATTTCAGTGATAGGATCTGGTTGTGGGAGGGGTTTGTAGAGACCCCCTCCACTATGTGCATTGCCAATTCCGAGCTCATATTCCTAAATGTGGGAACTGATGTCATGGCCCACAAAATATTTTGTTCTCATTGTCAAACTCAGATCTGGTTCCTTGTTTTGTAACATCATTATGTACAGTATACGATCTAAACTGGGACCAGTGATATATATGGGACATAACGGTGTTGTGTTTGTGTGTGAGAGACAGTGAGTGTGTGTCTATGATTGTTTTTGTGCTGGGGGAAAGAGTGTGTTTGGTGCATTTAGGCTGGTGTGTTAGAGTGAGTGTTTGCATGTTAGATTGTGTACGTGTGCCTGCTTGTGTGAAGTGTGAGTGAGCATCATGGTGTGTGTGTGCATCAGTCTATAGAAGATACTGCATGGGTGTTTGTGTGAGTGTTTGCCTGTGTGTTTAAATAGCAACAATTGAACACAATAAAAGTTATCAGGTGCATCAAAAAGTCAAACACAATTTTGTATCAGGTTCCATTTTGACAAAATCTAAACATTTTGTTTCAATGTTGACCACGTTTTAAAGTAAAATTAAGGAAAAAGTTAAATGAAAAGTTGTTTTGTACTGGAAAATCAAAACGTTTCATTCCAAAAAGGTCAATTATTTTACACTTCAACTGACAATGCCACTTTTTTAACCTCTGACCAGCGCAAATTTTGTGGTCTATTTTAAGAATGGGCTTAATTCTTCTCACACACTGTTATAAATCCTGATCCTTTCCATTGAATCTACTTTAGTGTCAGTGGATTTAATGTAATTTATATCAGTCTAAACTAGGAGCTGAACTTTTCTCTGGCAGCTTGATCAACATGCCCAGCTTTTTTAACTGTTTATTTAGGAAGTTTTAACAAGTTTACAAATCCTTGCCATGTAAATATCAGAAACAAAACAATCATTACAACAGTGAACTTCAGTTTAAAGAGACATCATATGGGAATATAGTCACCAAATCTTTCTATTTAACAGGTTGTTACCATAGTACAGAGTGAGGATCATTAGAACTCCTTCGTTATTTCTGGTGATTTTATTAAATAGAGTGAAATTTCTGTATTCACATATTTAACAGAACAGGTTTGTCTATTAAATGTTCATATGCAAAGCAATTGGACAGGTGTGCTGGGATTTTTTTGCAGGTGAATATAACTTGAGCACTGAATAAGAGGTGGGTAGAGCCAGAACTCCTGGACTGTATTTCCAGCTCAGGGAGAGGTGTTGATTTTAGTGGGTCACAGCAAGGGTGAACTGAGAATCAGGATTCCTGGGTTTTCTTCAAAGCTCTGGGGGGAAGTTTAGTTGAGTAGTTAGAAAAGCAGGAAGGGAGCCAGAACGTCTTTCTCTTGCAGCGAGCATGGAAAACTGGCTAGAACGGGGGACGAAGCATCAGGAGTCCTGAGCTGTATTCATCACTCAAGTTTACTGTGTAATTATGGTTGAGGTTTGGTCACCTCCAGGCGAAATGCTGCTTCCATTTAGAGCAGTATAAATGGGGAGTAATTCCATGGCATGCAGTGAAATTAACCCACATTCACAGCAGTGCCCCTGACAGCAGAATCTGGCCAGCCAGACCCCTGATTCCTCTCGGTAAACTGAGGATAGTAACATTTATACAATGTTATACAGAGTTCGCCCACCTCTGGGTGACAGAGGTATACAAATACTTCAAAAGCAATTGTTCCTAATTCTTCTCTCCATCACCCTGGTGTAAATTAGGAGTAACTGCACTGAAGTGTATTGAGCTGATTCTACTTTCTCTCACCCCAGTATAAATCAGGACTAAAGCCATTGGAGTCAGTGGGGCTGTTTTCCTCCTCCTCATTCCCATATTATACCAATCTTCACAAGCTAAGGGTCTGACCCAGGGAAATTAAGGTGGTTTTCACAAAAGGAGAGTTATTTTACTGATCTAATCCTGGCCGTTGCTCTTGTCCCTCTCTCTGCAACCATCACACAAAGTCATGAGAAAGAAGATGTCCAACCGAACCACCGTGGCTGAGTTCCTTCTGCTGGGATTCTATGATGTTTGGGAGCTGCAGATTTTGCACTTTGTGGTGTTTCTAGTGATTTATCTGGCAGCCCTGATGGGGAATCTTCTTATCTTCGTGGCCATAGCCTTCGACCACCACCTTCACACCCACATGTACCTCTTCCTGATGAATCTCTCCGTCATAGACCTTGGCTACATCTCTGTCATGGTTCACAAATCCATTGCCAACTCCCTCATGAACACCAGGGCCATTTCCTATGCTGGATGTGTTCATATGCAAAGGAATTGGACAGGTGTGCTGGGATATTTTTGCAGGAGAATATACTTTGATCACTGAATAAGAGGTAATCAAATATCTAAGTATCTATTTGTCCTCTGTCTATTTTTCTATTACATAATTTTTGTGTTAATTTTTCCATAACCAACCTCCCATATTGTTTTGAACTATTTCTCAATGTTTAGACTATGTTTCATTTCCAATTGAGAGGTTACTAATAACTGAGCAGTTACTAGCAGATCAGAGGTTAATTTTTCATTTCCTCTTGTGTGACCATTTCCACCAGTAAGCCCCAGGAGGATCACCAGAAGGTTATTAGATAATAAATAGCCAACAATTGGGTCATTTAGTTACAGACTGCTTCCAATATTCTAACAACTGGACATGTCCAATGCATCAAATCTCCTCTTTCACCACAATTTCTCTAACATTTAGTCTGTATATATATAAATATATATTTAACCTGCCTGTGCGAGGTACCATTCAAACAGTATTTTAAAGAAATTTTCTTGTTTTGTGCTACAGACTGGAGTTGTGCTACAGACTGGAGATCAAACCCCATTCCTCTGCATGCTGTTTTTTTTCACTGTTCCTTACAGGTCAGGTTTTCTAAACCTTTGATCATTTTTGTTGGTCTCCTCTGAACTCTCGCCAATCTGTCCACATCTTTCTTAAAGAGTGGCACCCAGAACAGGGCACAATACTCCAGCTGAGGCCTCAACAGTGCCAAGTAGAGCAGGACAATTACCTCCCGTGTCTTACATATGACATTCCAGTGCTTCACCAACCCATTCCAGTGCTTCACCAACCTCCTAGTGAAAAAGTTTTTCCTAATATCCAACCTAAACCTCCCCCACTGCAACTTGAGACCATCACTCCTTCTTCTGTCATCTGGAACCACTGAGAACAGATTTAAGTGGGATATAGATGCCTAGTTGCTTTTGAAAAACCTACTAGGTGCTAAAATACCCCTGGGGCCTGGATCCATAAAGAGGCCCAGGCGTCGTGACTCGCAGTGCGGCAACACCTAAAGTTTAGGCACCTAGAAAATCACTGGGACAACAATAGGGTCAGACACAGCCTGAGTCAGTCACCCGGGTTTACTAAACAACAGATAGGGAGAGACAGACACCTAAGAATGTGAGTCAAAAATTCCAGCACACTAGGAGGGGAGGCGCGTGAGCTAGCTGATGGGAGATGCCGAGGAGAGGAGTGTGTGCTAGCTCAGAGAGAGATGCCTAAGTCCAGTCAGGGCGGCCCCTGTCTCTGCTAGGGAACCACGAACCAGGGGATGATAGTCACATGCTCCGTCCGGGGCCTGATCTGGTAGTACCCACTACTTGATGACATCAAATGGATACTCCCATCTAATCAAACATGCCTCGCCCTCCCAAACACACACACACCAAAAACATCTGAAACAAAGAAACAAATCAACCAACCAACAAAATAGAGTACATCCTCACTATAACGAACCCCTGGGGATCCAAGCCATTTATTTGTTAAATCCAGGGGTTCATTATAGCAAAAGAGCCCTGACACTGGGGGCAGCGGCTGACACCTTGAGCCCATGGCCATGGCGGAGGCTGACAGCTATTCCGGCCTTGGTTTGGTAGTGGGAGCAGAGAGCTCCTCTTGCCTCGAGGACGTGGAGGGGGCAGAATCTTTACTCCCCATCCTGAAATAAGGAGAAGAGCCAGAGACCCCATGTATGACTTTGATATGGTAACTGATTTTATATGGAAAGTGCTCTGATACCATGGTGATGGGTGGCAGTACATAAGCCTCAGACAGATCGATCGATCAATAGATGGAGGGGTATGTATGGGTATGGATGGATAGCTAGACATGATAAGGTCATGGAGGTTAGGTCCATTAATGGCTATTAACCAAGAGAGTCAGGCATGCAACACTATGCTCTGGGTGTCCCTAAGGCTCTGATTGCCAGATGCTGGAATTGGACAACACAGGATGGGTCATTCAATAATTGCCCTTTTCTGTTCATTCTCTGTGAAGCATATGACATTGGCCATTGTGTGAAGACAGGATATTTATATAGCTGTAAATCTGTAATTACTCCATTGATCTGAGTGGAGTTTTTTCTAGATATTTACCAGTGTTAATACCTCAGTGTGCCAAAACGGATTGCACGTTATGTTCTCATGGAGACAAAAATGTCAAGAGTTGATTATATTTATAAAGAAACACAGAATGAGACGATGGTAATGGGAGAAAGTTGGCCATTTTATTTTTTGGAGAATAGCCGTAACCCAATCATTTTCCACAGGGCAGATTTGATATCCTTGTTCCTCATGCTATAAATGATCAGATTCATCATGGGAGGCACCAGGGCATAAAAAACTGGCACCACGAGATCCAGACATGAGATTGAGCTGGAGGTGGGTTTAATATAGGCAAAACTAGCAGTGCAAACAAACACGGAGACCACAATGAGGTGAGGAAGGCAGGTGGAGAAGGCTTTATGCCAGCCCTGCTCAGAGGGGACTCTCAGCACTGTTTTGAAGATCAAAACATATGACACAATTTTAAAGACAAAGCAGTTTAAGGCAAAGTACAAGCTAAAGGCAATAGCCCCAGTTTCACTGAGATATGAGTCATAAGAAGCAAGTTTGAGAAGCTGGGGGATTTCACAGAAGAACTGCTCCATCTCATTGTCTCCACAGAAGATTATTGTAAACGTGTTTCCAGTGTGCAGTGCAGAATTGAGAACCCCACTGATCCAGATACTGGCTGTCATTTGGACACAAGCTCTCCTGTTCATCATTGACTCATAGTGCAGTGGTTGGCAGATGGTGAAGTATTGGTCATACGCCATGATGGTCAGTAAGAGAAGCTCAGCTGCAGCGAAGAAAAGGAAGAGAAAGTATTGGGCGGCACATCCATAATACGTAATGGCCCTGGTGCTCATGAGGGAATTGGCAATGGACTTGGGGACGACAATGGAGATTGAGCTAAGGTCTAGGACGGACAGATTCTTCAGGAAGAAATACATGGGTGTGTGAAGATGGTGGTTGAGAGCTTTGGCTGTGATGATGAGAAGATTCCCAGTCAGGGCTGCCAGGTAAATACCTAGAAACAGCATGAAATGCAAAATTTGCAGCTCCCGAATGTCAGAGAATCCCAGGAGAAGGAACTCAGTCACCGTGATTTGGTTGGACATTTTCTTCCTCAGTACATTATGTGATGGCGGTGAAGGGAAAGACAAGGGCAATGGCCAGGGTTCAGCTGCCGTAAGTAGAGGCCTTGTTGGAGCCCTAGACAGGGCCGGCTCCAGCGTTTTTGCCGCCCCAAGCAGCAAAATAAAAAAAAAAAATAAAAAAAGCTGTGATCGCAAGCGGCGTCAGCTCTACCTCCGCTTCATTCTACGGCGGCAATTCGGCGGCAGGTCCTTCGCTTCGAGAGGCAGTGACACCCTTGCTGCTGAATTGCCGCCGAACGACCAGACGTGCCGCCCCCCTCTTCACTGGCCGCCCCAGGCACCTGCTTGCTATGCTGGTGCCTGTAGCTGGCCCTGCCCCTAGGCATAACTAACAGTGTGAACCAAAGGCTGCAAACCAAAGTAGTCCTCAAGATTAGGCTTGATAAGTTTATGGAGGGAATGGTTTGATGGGATAACGTGATTTTAGTCAATTAGGCATTAACGTGCCATCGCGGGTAAAATGAGGGTCCGGCTGGAGAATCTTGCCTGTATGCTCGGGGTTCTGCTGATCGCCATATTTGGGGTCGGGAAGGAATTTTCCTCCAGGGTAGATTGGCAGAGGCCCTGGAGGTTTTTCGCCTTCCTCCGCAGCATAGGGCAGGGGTCGCAGGCTGGAAGATTCTGTTGTGGGTGGGTCAGCTTTTGTGGCCTGCATCATCATGCGGGAGGTCAGACTAGATGACCATATTGGTCCCTTCTGACCTTAAAGTCTATGAGTCTATGAGTCTATGAGGCCTGACCTTGGCAAAATAGTAACACACCAGGTATTGACTAACCAAGTAAGCACATTCCTGATCGGAGAGGATGGAACAAAAACACCCAGATTTCTCAAATAACTTTGTAAACAAATTTCCAAAAGATGATACAGGAGCACACTGACCCCTCGTAAGATTAGGAGGGGAGGACAGGATAATGGATGAGGATGTTTTTCTTGACCCAGCAGGTACTAGGTGTAGGGCTGGTAACTGATAACATCTAGAATGTAATATGAAATTTGTTTCCATCAATGTATAAAAGGAGAAGTCATGGTGGGGCATCTTTGAATCGGCCAAGGGCACAGGATCCTGTTATGTTGACTGAGCCTTTACCTTGTCATTTGCATACATATGTTTGTGCCCCTGTGATCTGTTGGACAGGGCGCTAGTAACGTGCTTCGCTGACAATAAACCTGTCTGAGCACCTCTGCAACTGAACCAAGCCTCTCTTTATGAACAACATCAAGGTCTACTGAATCTGGCAGCAGTGTTGCACACCAGATATGGTGCTAGACCAAGATGTCTGGGTTCTGGTCCGCTTGATCTCCCCAAATCCAACTGTCCTCCATGTCAGGATAGATTGGTTTTGGCTGCTTGGTTCAACTCTCATCCTGAATTTCAAGACACTAGTTGGTACAAAACAAATTCTGTGGGCTATCAGCTTTGTTGCTTACTCAGTTTTACCATCTGGCAGCTACCCCTCTGAAACAGAAATAAGAAGAGATTCAAGAGAGTGTACGGGTTTGAAATTATTGTATTATTGGACAATATTTGCATTCCCCAGTCTTTGTTAAAAGCTGAGTTTACAATTAAGGGTGGTGAGAAATTTTCTGCTTAAATTGTTTTCAAAGGAGAATTGTGTTATCAATTAATCAAATTTTCATAAAAAGTCTCAGGTATCCTCAAACATATTTCACGGATACTTCATATGGGTGGATCTAGGCAGAAAAATATCAGTTTTCTGCAATTTTTAGCTGAAAATGTTTTTTTCTCAGTTGCCCAAACATGAATAATTGGAGATTTTTTTTTTTTTTGATAAAAGAAATTCTGATAGGCTCTAGATGATTGATTGACTTGATAGCAAAAGTCTTAAAGAGTTCCAAACCTAATTCAAATGTATGTTCTTAAATTAGCCTTGTAGATAAATACTCTAACATATTTAGTTGAAATGGCAAACTTACTGTGCTGGTCTTTATAGAATTTTTCCCAGTCTGTGATGCATTCGAGCCTCCAGTGTTAGGAATCATTGGTCATATCTATCTATCTATCTATCCACTGCCAGGATTGTTTAGTTCTCTCTCTCTCTCATGCCCCCATCACCGTATTATCCAGCAGCCATTGCGGTGTCCCTTCGCTGGATATCCTGAGTTGCTGGGTCTCTCTGCAGTTCCTAGCAGACAGGGATCTACTCCACAGATGGGCGCTATCTGCTCCCCTCCTTGGGCCGGCTTGGCTGAGAGGTGATGGACTAAATGGGATGAGGGACTGAAAGCCTCTCCCAGCTCTAGAGAGGGCCAGGCACAGGAAGGAGGAGAGTGGTGTGGGAAGGAAATGGTGGCCAGGGCTGGCCAAAGGACAGAATCGGGAGAGGATGTCTGGTGTTTGGAACTTTGACAGGAGGAAGCAGAGGTCGGGAGCTGCTCCCTGGGGCTGGTGCCATATCAGGGGAGTGGAGCTGAGCAGAAGAGGGGACTGGTGGGCAAAGGGGTTCAACAGAAATCTCTGAGGAAGCTGAGTCAGGAACTCTGGGTGGAGAATTGGCTCTGGGCCATGGAGGGGGACTCTCAAAAAACAGGGACCGAGAGCGTCCGTGAGGTGGAGGGTTGTGAGAGGGGAGGAAGGGGATTAGGGGCTGGGGGGGTTGTTTGCAGGTCTGGGCTGTGTGTGGCAGAGGGAAGGAGACACCCGGAGACTAGAGTAAGAGCATTCAGGGGGTGGAGGATGCATCAGAGGCTGGAGTCAAAGGGCCTGAATTTCTTCTCTCTGAAACCAGACATACTCCAGTGTAACACCATGGACTACCCCTGAGATGAGTGATGGGGGAATCAGCCCCATTGACTCCAGTGGGGTTACTCCTGATTTACACCAGGGTGATGAGAGGGAAATCAATTGACTGCAGCGGAGTATTTCTAACTTTTCATACAGTTGGTGCATTTAGATGCTGATTCATTGTGCATAGTTAGAGATCAAACCGGGGCTCAGATCTTCATGCAGGGTCTCCAAATCTCAAGGGCCAACTCAGCAGAGTGCAGTCCACCCACTGACCCTCAGGGGGAAATAAAGTGACAGTGTTATTAGCCACAGTGTTTAATTCTCAGTTAGGCGTGTCAGTCTTTGAAGTGGTTGGAGTCACGCCAAATGGATTGCACTGTGCATGTGCCTGGCGAGAGGAGGAGATGGTTGAAAGCTGTTTCTGACTTGCAGCCCCATAGCTGATGAAAGGAGAATGTTCTGGCCAACAAACCTAGGCCCTGTGAGTCAAAATCTAACCCTGGGCAGAAATCTGTGCCTAAAAACAGGAGGCATCTGCCTCTGTTGAAGGGTTTCTAATCTTGGGGAACTAATCCTTGAGCACAGCTGAATATTGAGAAGGTACTGAAACTATTTTTGAAATGAAAATAAATACCCCATACACATGCTCACTGGGAGGTGGGGGGGATGATGGGGGTTGGAAGAGTTGGTGGAAAAGGAAGGAGGAGTTTGGGGGGAAGTGAGAGGAGGGGTGATTATGGGGAGGAGGATAAATGAGGAGGTGGGATAGGAGATAGGTTGGGGGTTAGGAGATGGGGAGGGGTGGGGCACTGGGAAGGGGAACATGAGGGTGAGTGACAGCAGCCTGGGGGAATGTTGGGGACAGGGGCACCTGACAGCTCCACATTCCCCTCCCATGTATGTGCCAATATCTGGAGGTTCCAAATCCATCTATGGGGGTCCAACACTACCTGCTCCACTCACGTGATCTTGAGGGATTTGTCCTTGCCTTTCTGGGGGGCTTAACCCGTCTCCCTTACCCCTTCCTCATGTGTGCTGGGTCTAGGGAAGCGCCGCCTCTCGGGGTGTGAAGCTGAGAATAGTCACATGGAAAGCGTGCACCAACAACACCGAGAAGACCCTGCTGGCCCTGGGGTGACTGGTACGAGTGAAACAGTTCACACCTCTCGGAGCTATTGGTTCTGGCTGCACCATCTCCTGGAACGGTATTCACTCAGCTCAGAACAGCTAATTAAGGCCTGGTCTACACTAGGCTTTTATGTCGAATTTAGCGCCGTTACATCGAATTAACCCTGCACCCGTCCACACCACGAAGCTATTTAGTTCGACATAGAGCTCTCTTAAATTCGACTTCTGTACTCCTCCCCAACGAGAGGAGTAGCACTAAATTCGAAATGGCCTTATCGAATTAGGCTAGGTGTGGATGGAAATCGACGCTAATAGCTCCGGGAGCTATCCCACAGTGCACCACTCTGTTGATGCTCTGGACAGCAGTCCGAGCTTGGATGCTCTGACCAGCCACACAGGAAAAGCCCCGGGAAAATTTGAATTCCTTTTCCTGTCTGGGCAGTTTGAATCTCATTTCCTGTTTGGACATCGTGGGGAGCTCAGCAGCACTGGCAACGATGCAGAGCTCTGCAGCAGAGATGGCCGTGCAATCCCAGAATAGAAAGAGGGCCCCAGCATGGACTGATCGGGAAGTCTTGGATCTCATCACTGTGTGGGGCAATGAGTCCGTGCTTTCCGAGCTGCGCTCCAAAAGAAGGAATGCAAAGATCTACGAGAAGATCTCGAAAGCCATGGCAGAGAGAGAATACAGCCGGGATGCAACGCAGTGCCGCGTGAAAATCAAGGAGCTGAGACAAGGCTACCAAAAAACCAAAGAGGCAAACGCTCCGGATCCCAGCCCCACACATCCCGTTTCTACGAGGCACTGCATTCCATCCTAGGTGCGGCCGCCACCACTACCCCACCACTGACCGTGGACTCTGAGGATGGGATATTGTCCGCGGCCGGTTCCTCGTCGGAAATGTTAGCGGACGGGGAAGATGAGGAAGGAGATGAGGAGGACGAGGCAGTCGACAGCGCTTGCAACACTGATTTCCCCAACAGCCAGGAGCTCTTCATCACCCTTACCGAGATCCCCTACCAACCGTCCCCATCCGTTACCCCGGACACAGAATCAGGGGAAGGATCAAGCAGTAAGTGCTTTAAACATCTAAACATTTATTTTTAACGGAACTGGAATATTTATAATATTAACAATGGGGTTTTCATTAAGTCATTTAAACATATAAACTTTTATTTGTGACAGAACTGGAATCTTTATAATATCAACAATTGGTTTTTCATGATTTCTTTACCTTAGGCGCTTAACTATTTAGTCCCAACTATGTAAAAAAAATCTAACAATGTCCGGATTTTCATGATTTTGCTGCCCAAGACGCTCCACTCTGTAGTCCCTTCCAGTACAGCTACACCAAAATCCGGTCTATATGACCGGGAATTGACACGAAATCCTCATGGGAGATCTCTACGTAGCTCTCCTGGAGGTAATGTTCAAGCCTGTGCATCAGGTTCCTTGGCAGGGCGATCTTATTAGGTCCACCATGGTTCGACACGTTTCCACGCCAGGACTCTATCAAGTACTCTGGGATCATTGCACGGCAGAGCATGGCGGCATACGGCCCTGGTTTCTGCATGCTCTCCCTAAGCATCCGTTCCCTGTCGCTCTCCGAGATCCTCATCAGGGTGATGTCGCTCATGACGCCCTGCTTTGAATTAGGGAGGGGAATGTTAGTATTGGGACTGCTTTACAGCCACGCGGTGGTGGCAGGAGAGGGGCAGCATACAGGGATCTTTCCCTGGGACAGCCGCAAGGGGGTGGGACAGGGGCAGAGCTCATGCTTCCCTGATTGCTGCCAGCAGAGACTGGCATTGCTTTCAATGCGAAAGGAGCCCAGTGCTTCTATTAAAGTTTTAAGCAGCCACAAGTCTACGGCTTACCATGTTTGCCTGCTACACAAGTTCAGGTGTCCTGCCCCGCTTCTCAGATCGCAACTGCAAGACCCCAGGCACTGAAGGCGAGGGCCGAAAATTCGACCTTGTCCTGAGTGCGCATGTGAGAGGTGCAGTGCATGGTCTTGTTCACAGAGAAAGACTATGTTCTTTGTTCACAACATCATTTATCTGTCTCAGGAATTCACTCCCTTTTTCCCATTCCCACAGACACATCTGCGACTGTCTCCCAACCCAGCCTGGCATCACACTCCCAGAGGCTAGCGCAGATTAGGCGGAGGAAGAAGAAGACGCGTGAGGACATGTTCTTCGAACTAATGGACTGCTCCAGAGCCCAGGCAGCCCAGCAGACACAGTGGAGGGAGAACTTGTCCCAAATGCACCGAGCAATCATGGAACGGGAGGAGAGGTGGCGTCAGGAAGACCAGCAGGCGACTCAAATGCTGCTTGGACTAATGAGGGAGCAAATGGACATGCTCCGGCGCCTTGTGGATGTTCTGCAAGACCGGAGGCAGGAGGACAGAGCCCCGCTGCAGTCTATCTCTAACCGCCCTCCCCCGCCAACAAGTCCCACACCCCCCTCACCAAAAGTCCAAAGAAGGAGGGGCGGCAAGGGCCGTTAAAACTTTCAGTCAACCCCTGCAGACATCTCTAGCACTAGAAGGCTCTCATTCCCCAAAATTTGAAAAGTCCTTTCCTACCCACCTCACACAAGCCCCCGTCCAAGTTTCCCCCCCCCCACCCGTTTCATGTGTGGTTCATAATAAAATATTCGTTTCTGTTAATTACTGTTTCCATGATTTTCTTTTGGAGGAGACTCTGTCTGAAGGGGGGAAGGGGGTTGGTAATTGGACAGGACAGTCACCTTTAGCAGGGTACAGAGGCGGGGGCAGGCCCAGCATCAGGACACATACACAGTGCAGTCACCAGTTGCCCTGGTCAGTCTGGGAGGTGGTTTTCATGTTCTGGGGGGCGGGGGGGTTGATCTGTGACTTTGTGGCGGGGGAGGGCAGTTAGAGATCTTATGCCGCGGTCCTTATCCTGGATCACAGAGCCACGCAGCAGGGGATCTGTAACCCTCCTCCCCCTGCCAGAAAGTCACATAGCCGACACATACACGCAGTCCCGCCCAGGAGTGCTGGCAGGCTCCGCAGAAACAACCAGTCCACCACCGCGGAGCCTGTCATTCCTGGTGTTTAGAAGCATCATTTGCATCAGAACACTAAACCCACTCCCCGCCACAGTCTGCGTCCCCGGTTTAAAACATTCCCGCGAAAACAGTAATAAAGACAACGGTTTTCATTAACAAAACAGAACAGATTTTATTTTTTGGAAAGGTGGTGAAGGGGGTATGTAACTTGGAAGGATAGTCAACATTAACTGGGTAAAGAAACGGGGGCAGGTTCAGCTTCTGTGTCCACAAACTTAACAGTCACTGGTTACCCTGCTCAGTCTGGAACCTAGCTTTCAAAGCCTCCCGGATGCACAGCGTGTCCCGCTGGGATCTTCTAATCGCCCGGCTGTCTGGCTGGGCGTAATCAGCAGCCAGGCTATTTGCCTCAACCTCCCACCCCACCATAAAGGTCTCCCCCTTGCTCTCACACAGATTGTGGAGCACACAGCAAGCTGCTATAACAATGGGGATATTGGTTTCGCTGAGATCACAGCGAGTCAGTAAGCTTCTCCATCTCCCCTTGAGACGGCCAAAAGCACACTCCACCACCATTCTGCACTTGCTCAGCCGGTAGTTGAAGAGTTCTTTTTCTGAGTCCAGGGCGCCAGTATAGGGCTTCATGAGCCAGGGCATTAGCGGGTAGGCTGGGTCCCCGAGGATCACTGTAGGCATCTCCACATCCCCAAGACTTATTTTGTGGTCTGGGAAGTAAATACCTTCCTGCAGCCGTCTAAACAGACCAGAGTTCCTGAAAACGCGAGCGTCATGAACCTTGCCCGGCCATCCGACGTTGATGTTTGTAAAACGTCCCCTGTGGTCCACCAGTGCTTGCAGCACCATTGAAAAGTAGCCCTTTCTGTTTATGTACTGGCTGGCCTGGTGGTCCGGTCCCAGGATAGGGATGTGAGTCCCATCTATAGCCCCACCGCAGTTTGGGAATCCCATCGTGGCGAAGCCGTCTATGATGACCTCCACGTTTCCCAGGGTCACTACCTTTGAGAGCAGTACCTTGACGATTGCCTTGGCTACTTGCATGACAACAACCCCCACGGTAGATTTGCCCACACCAAAGTGGTTCGCGACTGACCGGTAGCTGTCCGGCGTTGCAAGCTTCCAGAGGGCTATGGCCACTCGCTTCTGGACAGTCAGGGCTGCTCGCATCCGGGTGTCCTTGCGCTTCAGGGCAGGGGACAGCAACTCACAAAGTTCGAGGAAAGTCCCCTTCCGCATGCGAAAGTTTCGCAGCCACTGGGATTCATCCCAGACCTGAAGCACTATCCGGTCCCACCAGTCCGTGCTTGTTTCCAGGGCCCAGAATCGCCGTTCCACAATATCCACAAGACCCATTGCCACCGTGATGTTCTGGGCGCTGGGTCTCGTGGTTTCTGACAGCTCTGTGCTACTCTCCGACTTCAGGCCCTCATGGCGGTGCCGTAGCCTCCTCTCCTGATTTCTCTGCATCTGCCTCAGGGAAAGGTGTATGATAAGCTGCGAGGCGTTGAGAACGGCCACAACTGCAGCGATGGTCGCAGCGGGATCCATGCTCGCACTGCTGTGGCGTCCGCGCTGTCACTGATCAGAAAAGTGCGCGAACTGATTTCCCGCCGGCGCTTTCAGGGAGGGAGGGAGGGCGGGAGTGACGGACGGATGACGACAGGTACCCAAAAGCACCCTCGACACATTTTTTTACCTAGAAGGCATTTGGGGCTCGACCCAGAATTCCAATGGGCAGCGGGGACTGCGGGAACTGTGGGATAGCTGCCCACAGTGCACCGCTTCCAATGTCGACGCTTGCCCCGTTAGTGTGGACTCACAAAGTCGAATTACTGTCCTTAGTGTGGACACACACGTTCGACTTTGTAATATCGATTCCACATATTCGATTTAAGTGAAATCGAACTACTCTCGTAGTGTAGACATACCCTAAGATTAACAGGCCACTTCTCTGAGCGTCCAATGTGGCAGATGGATGCATCCGACTTTGTGCTGCACTTATGGAGAGGTTCTGGGGGTGGAAGTGAGGGGAACCCAGACAGGCACAGAATAGAGTTCCTGTCCAGAAAAACATGGTGGTTCTGAAAAGAGCCTTTTGCTTCTCTTGTCCTCCATATCCATTGCTATCTACAGCTGACACAAGGACCACTTACTCCTACTAACATTTTTCTTTCTCTTCAAACATCAAGAAAATTAAATAGCCAAAAACTTCATTGAAACAGAGTTAAGGTCTCCCAGTGAGAGCTCGTGCCCATCCAGAAGGTCCCGTTCAGCAAAACTCAAGCTTCAGAAAACCAGGACATACAGAATTAAGGTAAGGTAAATGTCCACGTAACCTTAACTCTGCCCCCTTTGGGCAATGCCCCACAACACCCATAACACCCACACTCAGGCTCTGCCTTGTCACTGCAATGGACAGGCGCAACCTGCACTTGCCCTACACTCGAACACTGTGTCTGGACTATCACTGGGCAACCTTAACTCTGTGTTAACAAAGGATTTTGAGGTTTTTTTTTTTTTTTGCCATTTATAGCTAGATCGATCAATCGATTCTAATCTGATTTACACTGGTGTAAAACTAGAGTAACTCCACTGACTTCAGTGAATTTATTCTGGATTATTACCACTGTAAACACAGCATTTTGTATAAAAAAGATTGCACATCATCTTCCCAATGAGGCAATAATGTCATCATTTGATTATATCAGTAAAGGAAACACAGAATGAAACCATGGTGAAGGGAGAAATCTTAAAATTTAATTTTTGATGAATAACCTCTATCTAGTTAGTTTCTTCAGGGCACCTTTGATCTCCTTGTTCCTCGTGCTGTAGATGAGGAAGGCACCATGGAAGAAAGCACACCTATCACAAGATCCAGACCTGATGGAGAGCAGGAGGTGGGCTTCACGTAAGCAAAAACAGCAGTGCAAAATAACAAGGAGACCACAGTGAGGTGAGGAAGGCAGGTGGAGAAGGCTTTATGCCAAACCTGGTCAGAGGGGATTCTCAGCACTATTTTGAAGATCTGAACATATTACACAATTATAAAACCAAAGCAGCTTAAGCCTAAGAATAGGTTAAAGGAAAGAACCAGAGTTTCACCAAGGTACAGGTCAGAGCAGGCCAGCTTGAGTATTTGGGGGATTTCACAGTACAACTGACCCACCATGTTGCCGCCACAGAAGGTTATTGCAAACGTGTTCCCAGTGTGCAGTATAGAAAGGAGAATTCCTGTGATCCAGGCACTGGATGCCAGTTGGACACAAGCTCTCCTGTTCATTGTCATCTCATAGTGCAGTGGTTGGCAGATGGTGACATATGAGTCATACGCCATGATGGTGAGAAAAGCAAAGTCAACTGCAGTGAAGAAGATGAAGAGAAAGACTTGGGTAACACATCCAGCATAAGAAATTGACGTGGTGTTTAACAGGGAGTTGGCCACGGACATGGGAACAGTGAGGGAGATAGATCCAAGGTCTAAGACGGACAGATTTATCAGGAAGAATTACATGGGGGTGTGAATGTGATGGTCAAGCAGTGCAAGGATGATAACAAGGAGATTCCCTGTCAGGGATACCAGGTAAATCCCTAGAAACAGCACGAAGTGTAAAATACACAGACACCGAACATCAAAGAATCCCATTATATATATTTAACCTGGCTATGTGAGGTACCATACAAAAAGTATTTTAAATAAATTTTCTTGTATTGTGCTACAGACTGAGGTTGCTGGTCCTCTTTTCAGGTCAAACCCCAAACCTCTGCTTTTCACAGTTCATCATAGGTTAGGTTTTCTAAACCTTTGATCATTTTTGTTGGTCTCTTCTGAACTCTTTCCAATCTGTCCACATCTTACTTAAAGTGTGGCACCCAGAACCAGACACAGTACTCCAGCTGAGGCCTCACCATTGCCAAGTAGAGTGAGACAATTACCTGCCATGTCTTACATACAACATTTTTTTAAATACACTCCAAATGATATTAACCTTTTTCGCAACTACATCACATTGTTGACTCATATTCAATTTGTGAACCATTGTAGCCCCGAGATCCTTTTCAGCAATGCCACCACCTAGCGAGTGATTCCCCATTTTGTAGTTGTACATTTGATTTTTCCTTGGTAAGAGAAGAACTTTGCACTTGTCTTTATTGAATTTCCTCTTGCTGATTTTAGACCAATTCTCCGATTTGTCAAGGTCGTTTCAAATTCTGATCCTGTCCTCAAAAGTGTTTGCAATCCTTCCCAACTTGTGTCATATGCAAGTTTTATAAGCATATTCTCTACTCCATTATCCAGGTCGTTAATAAAAATATTGAATAATAGCCTTAAAAATGCCACCAGAAAAGTGTTGCAGGTTTTGATCATAAAACTATGGGTGGAGATTTTCACCTAGGGGCCTGGGATGACCAATTCCCATTAAAACTAATTGGAATTTTGGTGGCCAAATATCTATAGACAAGCTTGAAAATCCAATCACTGATCATGTTGGCCCCTCCATGAACACAAAATAGCCTACATCACCATGAGAAGGTGGAGTTGTGTTACCCTGAGGTGTTGCCTAATTCAGCTAAAATCTCCCGGAATTAATTTGAATAAATCTGGTGAAAAATAGGAGAGAGGATCAGAATCCTACTATACCATTATTTAAAGAAAATTTTATTTTATTTAATTCATAGAAATTTAGAATCTTTTTTAAACAATCTACCATTTTGTCAATTTTTGGAAAAATGTTGTTTCTATTTTTGGTGGAGATCAAATTAGATTAATAGAATCCATGGCCAGAAGGGACCATAGTGACTGTCTAGTCTGACCTCCTGTATAACCCAGCCCACAGAACATCTGGGTTATACAGGAGGTCAGACTAGACAGTCACTAGTCTGTCCTCCTGTATAACATCTCCAAAATAATACCTAGAGCAGATCCTTTAGTAAAACATCCAATCTTGATTTGAAAATTGTCAGTGATGGAATCTACAAAATAAGTAATTAATAATAAACTAAGCGAGATATTCAAAGAGGATTAATGGAGCTGTGCACTCCTCTCCTGTGAAAAGCCAATGGGATTTAGACACACAAATCCAGTATGTTCCTTTGAATATTTCAGCCTATCTGGATAATGAGAGCATGCAGTTACTTTGGAGTGGATAAAACTCTATGAGGGATAGAAACTCACCTTCCTCATGCCATAGACCATTCACAAGCTGATAATAAGATTCCACCATGGGCAGGTTATTCAAGAACTGTCCTCTAAGGGGCCTCTTAAACTTTCCTCTGAATCAGGTGGTACTGGTCACTATCAGGGACAGAATACTGGACTGGATGGTCAAAACATCTTACCTAGTTAGACAGTTCCTATGACAAGCAGATGCTGTCAAATAAAATTGCAATGAATGTTGCACCCACATCAACTCAAATGCATTTAATTTAGTTTTAATTACTCATTATTAAAGCTGGTCAAAAATGAAAATTATATTTTTGTGGGAATTGTCATTGTTTTGTAACATCCCATAATATTGCTTTTGGATGGGGGGTGGGCAAAAAAATGAAACTGGAGACTGAAAAGTGTTTGGTTTTCAATAAACTTCTCTAGTAATAATGCAAGTTGATGGTAAACATTTTATAGTTTCTGATATTGAAAACTTCCCCCCCCCCCAAACCTGAAAAAATATACAAAAATGTTTTCCATTTCCAGGTTTTCATAATACCAAAAATGACTTCCCCCCACCATCACCACTTATTATGAATTATCCTCCAAGTAACTATTATCCCCATTGGACAGATGACAAACTGAGGAATGGAGCGGTAAAGAGACTGAACAAAGTCAGGGGAATAGTTGGGATCAGATCTCAGGACACCTTGACCCTTAGCTTTTCAATAATTAATTAATTATCTGATAGTTGCACCTGATATGAGAGGCCCATTTTATTATGTAAGACCCAAAGAGCTTACAGTAGAAAAGACGGGCAAAGGGTGGGAGGAGAAAGACAGCCCTAGGGAATGACTTTCCCAAGGTAACACAGCAGGTCAGCGGCAGGGCTAGGAATTGTTGCCAGATGTCTGGAGTACAGTCCTGTGTGCCCTTAGTGTTTGCCTCACAATCTTTCCTCTAGACCCTGCTGCCTTGTTTTAATTGTGATTCTTTTAGTTTCTGAAAACTCTCCAGGGAACTAGAGGGCAAGAAAATTAATTCTTGCCTCTGAGCCCATGAGGGCTCCAGGGAGTGAGTCCGACAAACCCATAGGAAACATAAATGGATAAATCACCTTCCCGCAGCACCAACGTTTTTGACACACAGCTCATCTGCAGAGAACACAGATCTCACTGTATTTGCAACAGCTCAGCCTCAGTATGGGGGGGAACAGCCTCTCATAATACAGTGATAGGGCATTAGATAGAGAGATAGAACGATAGAGCGGTGTGCATGGGGCTAGAGAGAGAGGGGTAACCAATTGCAGTCTGTAGCTGGAGGAGAAAAGACATCTCAGTCTGGGAGGATTCCACACACACCGTCACCGTAAGTTTGCTCTTGCAATGAAATATATTTGTGAGTTACAGAGTGGCATTTTAAGGAAGAAATTGTAAGTGCCAATAGATTTTTTTTTCATAGTTTTACTCTTACCTCAATTTGGGCATGGGAAACTTAGGCAGTCCAAAGCAGATTGTTTAACTCAGCTAAAAACATATCAGCATCTGTCATGAACATGTTGAGGAAACCATTTCCCAATGACAAGTTACTTTGACCAGCTCTACCAACCTGAGCTAAGAGTAACACACACACCCCTGCCCATGTCATGTATCTTCAGTCTGCAGGGTACAGAGGGACTAGGAATGGGCATGTCAGAGATGATCCGGGAATAAACCTGCCCCTCTGTTCACTAGGGAGTCCCTCCCCTCTTAGGTCTCACTCCCAGTGCTGTTCTGCAGTAGCTTGGTAGGCAACATCAGCCTCTGATTAGTGCAGGAATAAGGTCCCCTGAAGTTCTCACGTCACTTGCGCGTATGTGAGGGTCACCATCTATTCTAGGCTGGCACCCGGGGGACTGAACCAGAGACATCTAGGGCCCAATGTACGAGAGTCTAAAGCTTGAGCTGAACAGCCAGGTTGCCTGACAACCACAGGAACAGCCTCCTATCCTCTAGGTGAGGCACAGAGGGGCCTCATAATGCACAGTGCCCATGGGTGGTGTTTAGATAGCGACATGGCACAGCTAGAGGGGTCAAGGTCTCCATTTGAGCTGGAGTCACCTCCCTCAGCCAGGAGGACAGGGCCTCACAGACAGTTGTACTAATGCAACGCCATGGACTCTACTAGTGTTTCTTCTCTGTGTAGCCCCTTCTCCTCTCCCCCGTCCCTACACATTCATAAAGACACAGAGTCATAGAGTTCAAGGCCAGAAGGAACGACCAGATCACCCAGTCGGATCTCCTGTACTCCAACACCAAACCCAACAATTGAAATTAGACCAAAGTGTCACAGTCCTCAGGAGACTAGACAGTTCTGTGCCACCGGCAGAGAATAGGAGAGACTGAGGGGCATTTGTGCCTGAGGTCCCCGCAAAGGCAGGGAAATGATTGAGATACAGCCAGAAAATGCTGGCAAGTGACATGCATCACACACTGGAGATGAAAGCGCAACCCTCCTAAGGTCCCTGCCAATCTGACTGGGGGAGATATTCCTTCCTGACCCCCACATGGTGATCACATAGACCCTGAACATGTGGGCAAGAACCAGCCAGCCAAGCACCTGAGAGAGAGAGAATGGTTTGGTGCCACCTCAGAGCCCTGCCACATCCCACCCAATCGCCCATCTTCAGCTAGGGCCGCACTGATGCTTCAGAGATTTAAAAAACGCTCCCAGAATACACTGGGTGGGGGGCAGGAATCCCTTCCTGACCCCTGCCAGTGGCCAGAGGAGACCCTGAAGCATGAGCTTTTGGGAACATAAGACATACGCCACAACTGAGCCCCAGGGCTGCTGAGCCCTACCCCTCACCATCACAAGCAGCCCCGTCATACAATCCCACTCAGACATGTGTCCAGCTCTATCTTCAAACTAATTGGACCCCCAGAACTCCTATTGTGAGGCTGCTCCAGAACCTCACCCCGCTGGTGGTTAGAAACCTCCCTGTAATTTCTAGCCAGTCTCTCCATCTCTCATACGCCCAAATGTAGATGTGAGCCAGACTAACACAGTCTGGCTCCTTGTCCAACTATAGTGGTTAGGCCATGAATGGTGGTTTATAAGACAATGGGCCCAGTCCCCAGCCGGTGGCAATGGATATACAGCTCCATTGGAGGCAGTAGGTCAGCTCCACAGATGCTGCAATTTGATTTTGTGCCACCAAAGTCAATGGAACTACACTGATGTTTTGAGGATCTACCCCAAATGTCTTCTCTCACCTACCCCATTCTTACACCAGTCTGACTCCTCTGGTTCCAATGAAGCCACTCCCTGATTTATACACACAAGCAAGACAACTCCCATCATTCTTTTCAGTGGCCATGGAACAGGCGCTAGTGGCCAAGCAGTGTAACGGGTATTGTTTTGGCACAGAATGAAAGTCTGATTCCTCTCGTGCACACAATTTACACCCATTTACTCCACAACTGGACCAGATTTTCTACTGGTGTAAATCACCCCAGCGGCAGTGACATCAGTGGACTTAATCTAGATTTGCATTGGTGCAACTAGGCCAAAATCAGACGTGTTTGTGTGCAATCTGTGTGGTTATGAAAATAACTGACATTAATGAATACCTAAAGTTACTACATAAGCAAACTTTAATTAGTGAAAGACAGAAAATTAATTCTTGGTGAATTCCCTACACCCAGTCAGTCTCTTCAGAGCAGCTTTGATCTCATTGTTCCTCATGCTGTTGATAATTGGATTCACGATTGGTGGCAATACGGAATAAAGAACAGAATGGGTGGGATGTACATTAGACTGCATCTCAGCCTCTGTCCCAGTGACTCTCGATTGCCATCAGGAATGATTGCTGCGAGTGACAATGGAGAGTCATTGGGTCAGCGAACGCAAGTGAGAGTGATTCTCCAGCGTGGTAGTTGGGGCACTCACCTGGTGTCTGGCAGAGCCAAGTCCAAGTCCCTGCTCCAATGACTATTTAATTATTGATACAAAGTGGAGCAGCTTCAACAGGAGAGACTGAGAAAGTCTCATTTCAGAACAGCCTGTAGCCCAGCGGCTCAGGCACCCTCCGGTAAATTGGGAATTCAAATCCCTTCTCTTCATCAGTCAGAGGGAGGGATTGAATCTGAGTTTGTCACAGGCCAGACGAGTGCCCTAACCACTCAGCTTCAAGTTATGAGGGGTGCCAGTCCCACAGTCTTTATGAGAGACAGAAATAGAACCCCCCAGTTCTGGCTCCTCTACACACTGGACTGAATTTCCTCCCAGAGCCACATATAAAACTCAGGAGTCCTGGCTCTCAGTCCTTGCTACTCTTACCCACTTGACCCCACTCCGTTTCCAGAGCTGGGGATTGAATCCAGGCTCCTAGTCCCCATTACTGCTAACCCACTTGACTCAACTACCTTTGCAGCAATCTAATAGACAGATGAAACAATAAACTGAGAACTAGACACAAACTGATGTGCTAGATAGATAGATAGTTTGATAGATCTAACAACAAACTAACAGAGAGACACAAGTAAGAAAATAACCGATACAGAGAGTGAGAGAGAAAAACAGAATGAACCCAAACTAACAGGAAGATAGAGAAGTATAAACAAACTAATATAGAGAGAAAAGTATAAACAGACAGATAGACAGAAATAACAAGAAACTAATGTATACAGAGAGAAAAGCAACAACGAGCCGATAGTGTTTGTCACAATTTTTGGACAATTTTAATATAAACCCTCGATCCATTCTAAAAAATATGTGTGTCAATTTGATCAATTCCCCCACTCCCAATAGAATGAAACTGAGGCACGAATATTCTGCCCCCTCTTTCCTAAGGTAAATGCTTTGGACTGCCTAAGGTGACTCCAGCTCAAATGGAGACCTTGACCCCTCTAGCTGTGCCATGTCGCTATCTAAACACCACCCATGGGCACTGTGCATTATGAGGCCCCTCTGTGCCTCACCTAGAGGATAGGAGGCTGTTCCTGTGGTTGTCAGGCAACCTGGCTGTTCAGCTCAAGCTTTAGACTCTCGTACATTGGGCCCTAGATGTCTCTGGTTCAGTCCCCCGGGTGCCAGCCTAGAATAGATGGTGACCCTCACATACGCGCAAGTGACGTGAGAACTTCAGGGGACCTTATTCCTGCACTAATCAGAGGCTGATGTTGCCTACCAAGCTACTGCAGAACAGCAGTGGGAGTGAGACCTAAGAGGGGAGGGACTCCCTAGTGAACAGAGGGGCAGGTTTATTCCCGGATCATCTCTGACATGCCCATTCCTAGTCCCTCTGTACCCTGCAGACTGAAGATACATGACATGGGCAGGGGTGTGTGTGTTACTCTTAGCTCAGGTTGGTAGAGCTGGTCAAAGTAACTTGTCATTGGGAAATGGTTTCCTCAACATGTTCATGACAGATGCTGATATGTTTGTAGCTGAGTTAAACAATCTGCCAATGGCTTGGAAAAATGTTACCCATTTCTGCCCTCAACTAGGTTGGCTACTGATGCATTGCCAGAATACCGGACATTCTGGTATTTGTGGGAAAGCTGTGGCCACGCCCCTGCCTGTGTGGCCCTGCGAGACAGTGTGACCTTGATTGAGTCCCTCATCCGTGATACTGGAAAAAACACGACTGCAGACAAGTCACCAAAAAAGGGGATTATCTGGTTTAAAACCAAATAAATGGCCAGCTACCTTGACCCACCATGCTCACCTCTCCCGAACAGCTTCTGCATGGCTTCCTAGATACCTCCTCTGTCAGGAATATGTTCCAACAAACTGGATCTCCTGCATTCTGTCCCAGAGGCACTGGTGGCAGTTATATTGTCCAACAGGGAATATTGTGGCTCCCTTCTGAAGTAGGGCCTAATGGAATTAAAGGAGTCCTTGGGAACTTGCGTTAAACTCCTCAGGGCATTTAGAAAATCTCTGGTCTTAGAATAACCTCCTGTCTTCTCCCTAGACATGATGTCTCTGGGTTAGGGGTCAGACACACGGCCTTGGACAAGTGCACTTGCTTTATAGGTGAAAAGAAGGATTTAGGGGCTCTCAGTTAAGGACCAAACTATAATTCTAAAGCCTGTTTTCAGTCTCTTTTTAAAGGTCCCTAGGGGATTTGGACACTAGGTCCCATGAATGGAAATTTTTGCGGAATATTCATAGCATTTAAAGCCAGAAAGGACCATTAGATCACCCAGTCTGAGCCTTCTGACCTCCTATCGATCAAAGGGTATTTTCCTCTGTCTTGAGCCCAATAAGTTATGTTTGATGAAGGTATGTTCCAGAAGGTCATTCAGTCTCGATCTAAAGACATCAAGAGATGGAGAATCCACCACTAGCCTTGGGAAAAGCTGCCAAGGTGAATGGGATGTGCAGTCCTGATTGACGGAAATTTTCAAAGCTAATTAGGGAATTTGATAGATTTGAAGTTCTGAGCCTTATTGTATTTGTTGTCCCATCATATGGTTTAGCATATGGCACAAGGGATTTTGCTGCTCTTTGATCATATCCTTAATGGTAGTTGCCGTACTGGGAAGAGAAAAGAAGGCTGAGTGGGGACCTGATAACAGTCTTCAAATATGTTATGGGCAGTTATAAAGAGGATGGTGATCTATTGTCCTCCATGTCCATTGAAGATAGGACAAGAAGTAATGGGCTGCATCTGCAGCAAGGGAGATTTAGGTTAGATATTAGGGAAAGTTTTCTAACTCTAAGGACAGTTAAACTCTGAAACAGGCTGCCATGGCAGGTTGTGGAAGCCCCATCACCAGAGGTTTTTAAGGACAGGTTGGACAAGCACCTGTCAGGGCTGGTCTAGGGTTCCTAGGTCCTGCCTCAGCTTCTCGAGGTCCTTTTCAGACCCACATTTTTATGGTTCTGTGATTCTTTAACAAACCTACAAAAGACAGGAGTTCACTTTTTTCTATTAGTTGAGCTGGCGCCAGCCGTGGAATCAGCAGAGATATGGGCATGTTCTTCAAAGGGGTGGACTATTTTTTCGCGGAATTTAAGATGGGATTTCAAAGAGCCAGGCACCCGATTCCCCTTGGCTTTCAGTTCCTCCAAGCCCGACATTTCTGTGATTCTATGATCTCTGGTGGATTTCAAAGATCATGAGTCAATGGACCCACAGCTGCACACCAGGGTATCATTGCCCAGTATAGATACCTGCACTTCATCACCTAAGGCCTGGTTTTCAAAGACGTTTAGGTGCCTGGTATGTTTTTATAAAGCATCTAGGTGTTCAAAACTCATTGATTTTAATGGGATTTAGATGCCTAGTTGCTTTTGAAAAATCCACTAGGTGCCTAAATACCCCATGGGGCCTGGATCCATAAAGAGACCCAGGCATCGTGACTCGTAGTGCCGCAACGCCTAACTGTTAGGCACCTAGAAAACCATTGGAACAACAATAGGGTCACATACAGCCTGAGTCAGGCCCCCAGGCTCCCTATATGATGGATAGGGAGAGACAGACTCCTAAGAATGGGAGCCACAAAAGCCAGCACACTAGGAGGGGAGGCGCCTGAGGTAGCCGATGGGAGATGCCGAGGAGAGGAGTGTTTGCTAGCTCAGAGAGAGATAGCTAAGTCCAGTTAGGGAGGCCCTGTCTCTGCTAGCAAACCACGACCCAGGGGAAAGTAGGCGTGTGCTCGATCCGGGTTCTGATCTGGTAATACCCACTACTTGATGACATCAAATGAATACTCCCATCTAATCAAACATATCTCGCCCCCCCAAACCCCCACCCACCAAAAACATCTGGAACACAGAAACAAATCAACCAAACTACAAAATACAGTACATCCTCGCTAGAAAGAACCGCTGGGGATCCAAGCCATTTGTTAATTAAAGCCAGAGGTTCATTATAGCAAAAGAGCCCTGCCACCAGGGGCAGCAGCTGACACCTTGAGCCCCATGGCCATGGCGGAGGCTGACAGCTATTCCAGCCCTTGGTCGGTAGTAGGGGCAGAGAGCTCCTCTGGCCTCGGGGAAATGGCGGGGGCAGAATGTTTACTCCCCACCCTGAAAAAAGGAGAAGAGCCAGAGACCCCATGTGTGACTTTGATATGGTAACTGAGTTTATGGGGGAAATGCTCTGATACCATGGTAATGGGTGGCAGTACAAAAGCCTCTGACTGATCGATTGATCAATAGATAGAGTGGTATGTATGGTGATGGATAGAGAGCTAGACATAGAGGATAGGTCCATCAATGGCTATTAACCAAGTGGGTCAGGGATGTAACCCCATGCTCTAGGTGTCCCTAAGTCTCTGACTGCCAGATGCTGGGATTGGACAACATAGGATGGGTCACTTAATAATTGCCCTATTCTGTTCATTCTCTCTGAAGCATCTGACACTGGCCACTATATGAAGACAGGATAATAGGCTAGATGGACATTTGGTCTGACCCAGTATGGCCAATCCTTTGTTGATAGATAGATAGATTTTGATCTTATTTATATCGGTGTAAATTTGTAGTAACTCCATTGACCTGAGTGGAGTTTTTCTAGATATTTACCTGTGTAAATGGATTGCACGTTTTGTTCTCATGGAAACAATAATGTCAACAGTTGTTTATTTTTATAAAAAAACACAGTATGAGACGATGGTCATGGGAGAAAGATGGACATTTTATTTTTTGGTGAATAGCCTTGACCCAATCATTTTCCACAGGGCAGATTTGATATCCTTGTTCCTAATGCTATGATTGATCGGATTCATCATGGCAGGCACCATGGAATAAAAAACAGGCACCATTAGATCCAGACCTGAGATTGAGATGGAGGTGGGTTCAATTTAGGCTAAACTAGCAGTGCAAACAAACACGGAGACCACAATGAGATGAGGGAGGCAGGTGGAGAAGGCTTATTCCGGCCGTGCTCAGAGGGGATTCTCAGCACTGTTTTGAAGATCAAAACATATGACACAATTATAAAAATAAAGCAGCTTAAGGCAAAGTATACGCTAAAGGCAATAGCCCCAGTTTCACTGAGATATGAGTCATAGCAAGCAAGTTTGAGGAGCAGGAGGATTTCACAGAAGAACTGATCCATCTCATTATCTCCACAGAAGATTATTGCAAATGTGTTCCCAGTGTGCAGTGCAGAATTGAGAACCCCACTGATCCAGATACTGACTGCCATTTGGTCACAAGCTCTCCTTTTCATCATTGACTTGTAGTGCAGTGGTTGGCACATGGCGATGTACCGGTAGTACGCCATGATGGTCAGTAAGGGAAGCTCAGCTGTAGTGAAGAAGAGGAAGAGAAAGGCTTCCGTAATACGAAATGGCCCTGGTGCTCATGAGGGAATTGGCCATGGACTTTGGGACGATGATGGAGACGGAGTCGAGGTCTAGGACGGACAGATTCATTAGGAAGAAATACATGGGTGTGTGAAGATGGTGGTCAAAGGCTATGGCTGTGATGATGAGAAATTTCCCATCAGGGCTGCCAGGTAAATCACTAGAAACACCATGAAATGAAAAATCTGCAGTTCCCGAATGTCAGAGAATTCCAGGAGAAGGAACTCAGTCACAGTTATTTGGTTGGACATATTCTTCCTCAGTACATCATGTGATGGCTGTGGAGGGACGTACAAGGGCAATGGCCAGGGTTCAGCTGCAGTCACTATAGGCTTTGCTGGAGCACTAGGCATAACTAACAGTATGAACCAAAGACTGCAAAACAAAGTAGACCTGACCTTGGCAGAATAGTAACACACCAGGTATTGACTAACCAAGTAAGTACATTCCTGATCGGAGAGGATGGTACAAGAACACCCAGAGTTCTCAAATAACTTCGTAAATAAATTCCCAAGAGGTGATACAGGAGCACACAGACCCCTCGTAAGATAAGGAGGGGAGGACAGGATAATAGGTGAGGAAGTTTTGTTTGACCCAGCAGGTAGAAGGTGTAGGGCTGGTAACTAACAACGTCTGGAGTGTAATATGTAATTTGTCTCTATGAATGTATAAAAGGAGAAGTCATGGTGGGGGCATCTTTGTATCAGCCGAGGGCACAGGATCCTATTATGTTGACTGAGCCTTTACCTTGACATGGGCATAAATGTGTTAGTGCCCCTGTGACCTGTTGAACAGGGTGCCAGTACCGTGCTTTGTTGACAATAAACCTGGCTGAGCACCTTTGCCACTGAACTGAGCCTGTGGTCTCTCTTTATGAACAACATTGACGTCTGCTTAATCTGCCAGCATTGTTGCACACCAGATATGGTGCTAGAGTAGGAGGTCTGGGCTGTGGTCCTCTTGATCTCCTCCAAGTCCACCTGTCCTCCATATCAGGATAGAAAGGCAAAACTCACAGTGGAGGAAATTCTGATCTCAGGGATGAAGCCAAAGACTTCAGCTTTATTCTGCTGCTACTGAGATCCATGTCTGACCCAACCAGAGTCTTGCTTGATTAAATACAGATAAGTAATTCAAAATTTTGCTCCTAAATAGGCTAGTTCAGCAATTTATAACCATAGATCAATACATCAGCTGCAGATATTCCAAACCCAATTGTCTTCTTTGACGTACCTTAGACAAAGGCAAAAATGCTACCCAGAAATAAGGACCTGGAGCCAATACACAGTATGAATATTCCTATCATTCACAACATGCATTTGACCACAAAACATCTCTACGGTGGTAAGAAAAATAAGCCACCACACTGCTTTGGCCTCACTCTAGGAGAAGGCAGGCCCTGTGCAGATTTTGCAAAGCTGCCACTTTTCCACCAAAGATAGGTAATAATAATATTTGGTGTGTTCTGAGGGCAATATAAATAAAAACTCTCATGTAGGAGAAATGACAGCAGCTCTAAACATTCCTCGAATATCACAGTGATGGATATAGTTCAGAACTCTGTCCATTTTGCTGAATATGTAATTGTTGTGTTAATTTTTCTATAACCAACCTCCCATATTGTTTTGAAGCATTCCTCGATGGTTGGACTATTTTTCTTTTCCCATTGAGGGGTTACTAATAGCTGAGCAGTTACTGTCAGATCAGAGGTTAATTTTTCATTTCCTTTTGTGTGACTATATCCACCAGGAAGCCCCCAGAGGATCACCAAAAGGTTATTAGGTAATAAATATCCAACAATTGGGTCATTTTGTTACAGATTGCTTCCAATACTCTCTTATGACAGGACATTCCCAATGCATCAAATCTCCTCCTTCACCACAATTACTCTAACATTTATCCCCATTTAGTCTGTATATATATTTTAAACCTGGCTGCGTGAGGTACCATTCAAACAGTATTTTTAATAAAAAATTGTATTGTGCTACAGACTGAGGTTGCTGGTCCTCTTTTCCAGATCGAACCGGATTCCTCTGAACACTGTTTTTTTTTTTAACTGTTTCTCAAAGGTCAGGTTTTCTAAACCATTAATAATTTTTCTTGGTCTCCTCTGAACTCTCTCCAATCTGTCCACATATTTCTTAAAGTGTGGCACCCAGAACCGGACACAGTACTGCACATGAGGCCTCACCAGTGCCAAGTAGAGCGGGACAATTACCTCCCGTGTCTTACATATGACTCTTTTTTAATACACCCCGAATGATATCAAACATTTTTGCAACTACATCACATTGTTGACTCATATTCAATTTGTGATCCACTCTAGCCCCGAGATCCTTTTCAGCAATGTCACCACCTAGCCAGTGATTCCCCATTTTGGAGTGGTACATTTGATTTTTCCTTGGTAAGAGAAGAACTTTGCACTTGTCTTTAATGAATTTCCTCTTGTTGATTTTAGATCAATTCTCCAATTTGTCATGGTCATTTTGAATTCTCATCCTGTCCTCCAAAATGTTTGCAACCCCTCCCAGCTTGGTGTCATATGCAAGTTTTATAGGCATATTCTCTCCTACATTATCCAAGTCATAAATTAAAAGATTGAATAATGGCCTTAAAAATACCACCAGAAAAGAGTTGCAGGTTTTGATCATAAAGCTATGGGTGGAGATTTTCACCTAGGGGACTGGGAAGTCCAATTCCCATTAAAACTAATAGGAATTTTGGTGGCCAAATATTTATAGGCAACCTTGAAAATCCTATCACTGGTCATATTAGCACCACCATGAACACAAAATAGCCTACATCACCAAGAGAGAGGAGGAGATGCGTAACTCTGAGGTGTTGCCTAATTCAGCTTAAATCTCCCGGATTAAGTTTTAATAGATCTGGTCAAAAAATGGGGAAGAGGATCAGAATTCTTACTCCCCTAAAACAATTCAAACTTTCTTTAAATAATTCATAGTAATTTAGAATTTTGTGAGGTTTTTGGATAATTTTTTCCCCCATTTTGGGGGGAGTTCAAATTAGATTAATAGATTCCAAGGCCAGCAGGGACCATAGTGACTGTCTATACTGGACTGGATGGTTCAAACGTCTGACCCAGTTAGACAGTTCCTATGACAAGCAGATGCTGTCAAATAAAATTGCAATGAATGTTGCACCCACATCAACTCAAATGCATTTAATTTAGTTTTAATTACTCATCATTAAAGCTGGTGAAAAATGAAAATTATATTTTTGTGGGAAATGTCATTGTTTTGTTTTCATAGAAACATCCCATAATATTGCTTTTGGTTGTGGGGTTGGGGAAAAAATGAAACTGCAGACTGAAATGCGTTTCTTTTACATTAAACTTCTCTAGTAAAACAGCAAGTTTATTGGTAAATATTTTCTAGTTTTGGGAAGAGATTTCTGATATTGAAAACTTTCCCACAAAAACCTGAAAAAATATGCAAAAAAGTTTTCCATCTCCAGGTTTTCATAAAACCAAAACCAAAAACAACTTCACCCCACCGACAAACAAAAACCCATAGAAAAATGACTTCAAAATGATGTTTTTCCACACCAAAATTATTTTCAATGACAAGACAAGCAATTTTTCTGCAAAAAGCTGTTTTGACAGGAAAATATTTTTGAGCATCTCCACTCATTATGCATTATCCTCCAAGTTGTAACTATTATCCCCATTGGACGGATGACAACTGAGGAATGGAGCGGTGAAGGGACTGAACAAAGTCAGAGGAATAGTTGGGATCAGATCTTCGGACACCTTGGACTTTGCTTTTTAATAGTAATTAATTAATTATCTGATAGTTGAACCTGATATGAGAGGCCCATTACATTAGGTAAGACACAGTCTCCGCCCAAAGGAGCTTACAGTAGAAAAGACAGAAAAAGGGTGGGAGGGAAAAGACAGCCCCAGGGAATGACTTTCCCAATGTAACACAGCAGGTCAGCGGCAGGGCTAGGAATTGATGCCAGAAGTCTGGAGTACAGTCCTGTGTGCCCTTAGTGTTTGCCTCACAATCTTTCCTCCAGACGCTGCTGCCTAATTTTAATTGTGATTATCTTAGTTTCTGGAAACTCTTTAGAGAAATAAAGGGCCAGAGAAATTAATTGTTGCCTCTGGGCTGTTGAGGACTCCAGGGACTGAGTCCCACAAGCCCTTTGAAAACATATATGGATTCCTGCAGCACCAACGGTTTTGACACACAGCTCATCTGCAGAGAGCACAGATCTCACTGTATTTGCAGCAGCTCAGCCTCAGTATGAGGAGGGAACAGCCTCTCATAATACAGTGATAGGGCATTAGATAGAGAGATTGATCGATAGAGGGGTGTGCATGGGGCTAGAGAGAGAGGGGTAACCAACTGCAGTCTGTAGCTGGAGGAGAAAAGACATCTCAGTCTGGGAGGATTCCACACACACCGGCACCGTAAGTTTGCTCTTGCAATGAAATATATTTGGGGATCACAGAGTGGCACTTTATGGACGAAATGGAAAGTGCCAATAGATTTTTTTCATACTTTCACTCTTAGCTCAATTTGGGCATGGGAAACTGAGGCAGTCCAAAGCATCTACCTTAGGAAAGAGGGGGCAGAATATTCGTGCCTCAGTTTCATTCTATTGGGAGTGGGGGAATTGATCAAATTGACACACATACATTTTAGAATGGATCGAGGGTTTACATTAAAATTGTCCAAAAATTGTAACAAACACTATCGGCTCATTGTTGCTTTTCTCTCTGTATACATTAGTTTCTTGTTATTTCTGTCTATCTGTCTGTTTATACTTTTCTCTCTATATTAGTTTGTTTATACTTCTCTATCTACCTGTTAGTTTGGGTTCGTTCTGTTTTTCTCTCTCACTCTCTGTATTGGTTCTTTTCTTACTTGTGTCTCTCTGTTAGTTTTTTGTTAGATCTATCAAACTATCTATCTACCTATCTAGCATCAGTTTGTGTCTAGTTCTCAGTTTATTGTTTCATCTGTCTATTAGATTGCTGCAAAGGTAGTTGAGTCAAGTGGGTTAGCCCTAGTGGGGACGAGGAGCCTGGATTCAATCCCCAGCTCTGGAAACGGAGTGGGGTCAAGTGGGTAAGAGTAGCAAGGACTGAGAGCCAGGACTCCTGAGTTTTATATGTGACCCTGGGAGGAAATTCAGCCCAGTGTGTAGAGGAGCCAGAACTGGGGGGTTCTATTTGTGCCTATCATAAGGACTTTGGGACAGACCGCCCTCATAACTTGAAGCTGAGTGGTTAGGGCACTCGGCTGTCCTGTGACAGGCTCAGGTTCAATTCCTCTCTCTGACTGATGATAAGAAGTGATTTGAATTCCCACTTTACAGGACAGTGCCTGTGCTGCTGGGCTACGGGCTGTTCTGAAATGAGACTGTCTCAGTCTCTCCTGCTTAAGGTGAACAGACAAAAAGTGTCAAAAATAGGGACAGTGGGTTGGGGGTACTAGGAGCCTATATAAGAAAAAGACCCAAAAAGCAGGACTGTCCGTATAAAATCGGAACATCTGGTCACCCTACTCCTGTTGTAGCTGCTCCATTTTCTATCAATAATTAAATAGTCATTGGAACAGGGACTTGAACTTGGCTCTACCAGACACCAGGTGAGTGCCCCAAGTAACACGCTGGAGAATCACTCTCAGGCCCCTACCCTGGCCCAATGACTCTCCATTGTCACTCACAGCAGTCATTCCTGATAGCAGTGGAGAGTCACTGGGACAGAGGCTGAGATGCAGTCTGACGTAGTCATTAGAGGAATGAACTGGGAGTCATGACACCTCACTTGTGTTCCTAGCTCTGGGAGAGAGGTGAGTCCAGTGGGTAGAGCAAGAACTCCTGTCCTGTATTTCCAGCTCCGGGAGGCGTGTTGCATTTAGTGGGTTAGAGCAGGGGGCAAACTGGGAGTCAGGACTCCTGGGTTCCCTTCCAAGCTCTGGAAGGGAGTTTAGGTGAGTGATTAGAGAAGCAGGAGGGGAGCTGGAATGTCGGTCTCTCGCAGCGAGCATGGAAATCTGGCTAGAATGGGGGACGAAGCACCGGAACTCTTGAGCCGTATTCATGACTTGAGTTTACAGCATAATTATGGCTGGGTTTGGTCACCTCCATGAGAGATGCTGCTCCCATTTAGAGCAGTATAAATGGGGAGTAATTCCATGGCATGCAGTGAAATTACCCCACATTCACAGCAGTGCCCCTGACAGCAGAATCTGGCCAGACAGACACCCGATTCCCCTCAGTAAACTGAGGATAGTAACATTTATACACCGTTATCCAGAGTTCACCCACCTCTGGGTAACAGAGGTATACAAATTTCTCAAAAGCAATTGTTCCAATTTCTCCACTTCATCACCCTGGTGTAAATTAAGAGTAACCGCTGTGGAGTCCATTGAGCTGATTCTACTTTCTCTCACTCCAGTGTAAATCAGGAGTAACTCCATTGGAGTCAGTGGAATTGTTTTCCCCATCCTCATTCCCATATTACACCAATCTTCACAAGCTAAGGGTCTGACTCAAGGAAATTAAGGTGGTTTTCACAAAAGGAGAGTTATTTTACTGATCTAATCCTGGCCCTTGCTCTTGTCCCTCCCTCTGCAGCCATCACACGATGTCCTGAGAAAGAAAATGTCCAACCGAACCACCATGACCGAGTTCCTTCTCCTGGGATTCTCTGATGTTCGGGAGCTGCAGATTTTGCACTTTGTGGGGTTTCTAGTGATGTACTTGGCAGCCCTGGTGGGGAATCTTCTTATCTTCATGGCCATCGCTTTCGACCACCACCTTCACATCCCCATGTACTTTTTCCTGATGAATCTGTCCATCGTAGACCTTGGCTTCATCTCTGTCACCGTCCCCAAATCCATGGCCAACTCCCTCATGAACACCAGGTCCATTTCCTATGCTGGATGTATTGCCCAAGTCTTTTTCCTCCTCTCCTTTGTGACAGCCGATTTTTCCCTTCTCATCATCATGGCGTACGACCGATATGTTGCCATCTGCCAACCACTGCACTATGACACAATGATGAACAGGAGAGCTTGTGTCCAAATGGCAACTGGTGCCTGGATCAGTGGGATTCTCTACTCTGTGCTGCACACCGGGAACACGTTTGCATTGACCTTCTGTGGAGGCAACATGGTGGATCAGTTCTTCTGTGAAATCCCCCAGCTACTCAAGCTCGCCTGCTCTGACTCATATCTGGGTGAAGTTGGGGTTATTGCATTTAGTGCGTGTTTAGTCTTAGGCTGCTTTGTTTTTATGATTGTGTCATATGTTCAGATCTTCAAATCAGTGCTGAGAATCCCCTCTGAGCAGGGCCGGCATAAAGCCTTCTCCACCTGCCTTCCTCACCTCACTGTGGTCTCCTTGTTTGTTTGCACTTGCATCTTTGCCTATATGAAACACACCTCCAGCTCCACATGTGCTCTGGATCTTGTGGTGGCTGTTCTTTATTCCGTATTGCCACCAATCGTGAATCCAATTATCTACAGCATGAGGAACAAAGAGATCAAAGCTGCCCTGAAGAGACTGACTGGGTGTAGGTAATTCACCAAGAATTAATTTTCTGTCTTTGTCTAATTAAAGTTTGCTTATGTAGTATCTTTAGGTATTCATTAATGTCAGTTATTTTCATAACCACACAGCTTGCACACAAACACGTCTGATTTTGACCTAGTTGCACCAATGCAAATCTAGATTAACTCCGTGGATGTCACTGCCGCTGGGGTGATTTACACCAGTAGAAAATCTGGTCCAGTTGTGAAGTAAATGGGTGTAAATTGTGTGCAAGAGAGGAATCAGACTTTCATTCTGTGCCAAAACAATATCCATTACACTGCTTTGCCACTTGCACCTATTCCATGGCCACTGGAAACAACGATGGAAGTTGTCTTGCTTGTGTGTATAAATCACGAGTGGCTTCACTGGAACCAAAGGAGTCAGACTGGTGTAAAACTGGGGTAGATCCTCAACATGTTCCATTTACTTTGGTGGTGCTAAAGCAATTTGCTGAATCTGTGGATCTGACCTACTGCCTCCAATAGAGCTGTATATCCATTGCCACTAGCTGGGGAGTGAGTCCATTGTCTTATATACCACCATTCGTGGCCTAACCACTAGAGGGGGACAAGGAGCCAGACTGTGTCAGTCTGGCTCACGAGTACATTCAGGTGTGTGAGAGATGGAGAGACTTGCTAAAAAGTACAGGGAGGTTTCTAACCACCAGTTGGGCGAGGTTCTGGAGCATCCTCCCAATAGGAATTGTGGAGGGAAAATGTCTGAATTAGTTTGAAGAGAGAGCTGGATACATGTCTGAGTGGGACTGTATGACAGGGCTGCTTGTGCTGATGGCAGGAAGGGCTCAGCATCCCTGGGGCTCACTTGCATCATATGTCTTATGTTCCTAAAAGCTCATGCTTCAGGGTTTCATCTGGCCCCTGGCAGGGGTCAGGAAGGGATTCTTCCCCTCGACCCAGTGTATTCTGGGAGGCTTTTTTTTAATCTCTGAAGCATTGGGCAGCCCGGGCTGGAGATGGGACATTGGGCGGGATGTGCCAGGATTCTGAGATTACACCGAGCCATTTTCTCTTTCTCTGGTTCTTTGGTGGCTGGTTCTTGCCCACATACTTAGTGTCTAATTGATCATCATGTGGGTGTCAGGAAGGAATTTCTCCCCTGGTCAGATTGGCAGGGACATTTTGGGGGGTCACTTTCCTCGGAAGCGTGTGGTGCAGATCACTTGCCAGGATTTTCTGGGTGTATCTCAATCATTTCCCTGCCATTTTGGGGGCCTCAGGCTCAGAACCATCTAGTGTCCTAAGGGCTGTGACACTTCAGTCTAATTTCAGTTGTTGGGTTTGGTGTGAAGATGCTGGGTGGTGTTGGCATACAGCAGGTCAGACTGGATCATCTGGTCGTCCCTTCAAGCCTTGAACTCTGTGACTTTCTGAATGTGCATAGATGGGGGAGAGGAGAAGGGGCCACACAGAGAATAAACTCCAGTAGAGTCCATGGCGTTTCATTGGTACAACTGTTTGTGACACCCTGTCCTCCTGGCTGGGGATAGGTGATTCCAGATCAAATGAAGCCCTTGACCTCTGCAGCCGCGCAGTATCGCTGTATAAACACCACCCATGGGCAGTGCGTGTTATGAGGTCCATCTATGCCCCACCTAGAGGATAGGGGGCTCTTCCCGTGGCTGTCCGGCAGCCTGGCTGTTCAGCTCAAGCTGTAGAAGCTTGTACTCTGGATGTCTCTGCTTGAGTCCCCCAGGTGCCAGCCTAGATTAGATGGTGACCCTCGCATATGCGCAAGTGCCCTGAGAACTTCAGAGGACCTTATTCCTGCACTAATCAGAGGCTGATGTTGCCTACCAAGCTACTGCAGAACAGCAGCGGGAGTGAGACCTAAGTGACTCCTTAGGGAGAAGAGGGCAGGTTGATTCCTGGATCATCTCAGACATGCCCATTCCTAGTCCCTCTACACCCTGGAGACCAAAGATGCATGGCATGGTCAGGGGTGTGTGTGTTGCTCTCAGCTGAGGTTGGTAGAGCTGGTCAAAGTAACTTGTCATTGGGAAATGGTTTCCTCAACCTGTTCATGACAAATGCTACTATGTTTTTAGATGAGTTAAACAGTCTGACAATATCTTATAAAAATGTTTCCCAGCTCTTCCCTCAACAAGGTTGGCCACTGAGGCACTCCCAGAATACCAGATCTGACGGGTTCGATCACAGAAACCCCCTTGGGAACTGCCACCTGTTGTGACTGGACTACTTCTGAGCCTGTCTTCCCTGCCAGCATGGGACTTTAGTGCCTTGCCTGGTTTGAGCCCGACATGCTAGCCTGGTACAAACACAGACCCAGGTCTGAACCACATCCGCCAAAAGCTGCAGGCTTATCTGAAAACAGCTTAAGAAGTGTTCCTGTCTCCAACACTCAGGTACCCTACTCTGAATGGGGTCGAAACCCCAAATAAATCAGTTTTACCCTTGTACAAGGGTTAACCGGGGCTCGACCCTCTCCTGGGCGGCGGGGAGCCACACCAGCTCACTACAGACAGTTATTGTTTGGGGAATTAGTCTGTCCTCGGCAGCCCTTGCGGTAACTGAAATAAACAATGTAAGCCCAGGCCCGAGTCAGGGCGGGCAACAATGAGTCAGGGGCTCAGACCCTCAGACAGGGCTGAGCAGGAGCAGTACAATCAATAGTAGGCCCAGGCTCTAGGTCAGGGCAGGGCAATACAGAGTCAGAGCTCAGGCCCCAAGGCAGGGCTGAGCAACAACAGTATAAATGGTAGGGAGCCCAGGCCCTGGGCCAGGGCAGGGAAACAGTGGGTCAGGGCTCAGGCCCACAGTCAGGGCTGAGCAACAACAGTACAAATAGTGTTGAGCCCAGGCCCTAGGTCAGGGCGGGGCAATGCAGAGTCAGAGCTCAGGCCCTTAGGCAGGGCTAAGCAACAACAGTATAAATAACACTGGTCTACAATTTTTGAGAAGTCTTCTGCTTCAGAGATAAAATGTGCTATTTATTATGTATTTTGATGTGCTGAATTCAAATATGACAATTAAAACAACTGATTGGCTACTGTTTCTAAGATATTTAAGTTTTTACATTTTATGTCTATGTATATTGTGTAGATAGTAGAGTTTTAATCATAAATTGTAAACCTAGGTCTTTTCATGTGTTTATGGTTGCTTTACATGATAATATTTCACCTGTCCTGTTTATGTAACACTTTAAAAATCAGCAAAAGGGTTATATAAATAAAATTTATTATGAAACAAAAGGCAAAAAACTATTCTGTACATAGTTTAGTCCTATTCAGTGTCTACTCGGCGCTTCTTGGCTTGTCTCTTGTATTCATTAAATGGAGCATCTCTTGTCACTGTCCAGCAATAGTCTGCAAGCATTGATGGGCTCCATTTGCCCTGATAGCGTTTCTCCATTGTTGCAATGTCCTGGTGAAATCGCTCGCCGTGCTCGTCGCTCACTGCTCCGCAGTTCGGTGGAAAAAAATCTAGATGAGAGTGCAAAAAATGTATCTTTAGTGACATGTTGCAACCAAGGCTTTTGTATGCCTTGAGGAGGTTTTCCACCAACAACCTGTAGTTGTCTGCTTTGTTGTTTCCGAGAAAATTCATTGCCACTAACTGGAAGGCTTTCCATGCCATCTTTTCCTTGCCACGCAGTGCATGGTCAAATGCATCATCTCGAAGAAGTTCACGAATCTGAGGACCAACAAAGACACCTTCCTTTATCTTAGCTTCACTTAACCTTGGAAATTTTCCACGGAGGTACTTGAAAGCTGCTTGTGTTTTGTCAATGGCCTTGACAAAGTTCTTCATCAGACCCAGCTTGATGTGTAAAGGTGGTAACAAAATCTTCCTTGATTCAACAAGTGGTGGATGCTGAACACTTTTCCTCCCAGGCTCCAATGACTGTCAGAGTGGCCAATCTTTCTTGATGTAGTGGGAATCTCTTGCAGGACTATCCCATTCGCAGAGAAAACAGCAGTACTTTGTGTATCCAGTCTGCAGACCAAGCAAGAGAGCAACAACCTTCAAATCGCCACAAAGCTGCCACTGATGTTGGTCATAGTTTATGCACCTCAAAAGTTCTTTCATGTTGTCATAGGTTTCCTTCATATGGACTGCATGACCAACTGGAATTGATGGCAAAACATTGCCATTATGCAGTAAAACAGCTTTAAGACTCGTCTTCGATGAATCAATGAACAGTCTCCACTCATCTGGATCGTGAACGATGTTGAGGGCTGCCATCACACCATCGATGTTGTTGCATGCTACAAGATCACCTTCCATGCAGAAGAATGGGACAAGATCCTTTTGACGGTCACGGAACATGGAAACCCTAACATCACCTGCCAGGAGATTCCACTGCTGTAGTCAGGAGCCCTACAGCTCTGCCTTACTCTTGGGTAGTTCCAAATCCCTGACAAGGTCATTCAGTTCACCTTGTGTTATGAGGTGTGATTCAGAGGAGGAGGATGGGAGAAAATGTGGGTCCTGTGACATTGATGGTTCAGGACCAGAAGTTTCATCCTCTTCCTCTTCCTCGTCTGACTCAAGTGAGAATGATTCTGGTGCATCAGGAACCGGCAGTCCTTCTCCGTGGGGTACTGGGCGTATAGCTGATGGAATGTTTGGATAATGCACAGTCCACTTTTTCTTCTTTGACACACCTTTCCCAACTGGAGGCACCATGCAGAAGTAACAATTGCTGGTATGATCTGTTGGCTCTCTCCAAATTATTGGCACTGCAAAAGGCATAGATTTCCTTTTCCTGTTCAACCACTGGCGAAGATTTGTTGCACAAGTGTTGCAGCATATGTGTGGGGCCCACCTCTTGTCCTGATTTCCAATTTTGCAGCCAAAATAAAGGTGATAGGCTTTCTTAACCACAGTGGTTATACTACGCTTTTGTGATGCAAAAGTCACTTCACCACAAACATAGCAGAAGTTATCTGCACTGTTCACACAAGTACGAGGCATCTCTGCTCACTTTGGCTAAACAGAAATGTGTCCCTTTGCAAAATCAAACACTGACAAATAAGAGAGCATGACACTGTATGATTTCTAGAGCTGATATAGGGCAATTTGTTCAGCAGAGTGATGTAAGCTTCGTTATGATTGCATCATCCATGACTTCTAGGAATAACATGATGCCATTCATATAATGGATGACGCAATACCAGCTTCAGATTGCATCATTCATTGTTTTTCCTAAAAAGCAAGTACTGTCCAAACCCAGTCATAGATTTATTCATAGATCCAGTCAAAGATGTATTTTAGTCACTTCTGGTTTAAGTTGAGATCCCTTCCCTTTATAACTCACTTATCCTCCACCATTCCCAAGTCAAGGCTCGTATATACTGACCCAATAGCATATCTTGAAAACTAGAGCCAATCCACAATTTTAAGCATCATTTTCGTTCTCAGTGACCCAGAATTAGTAAAGTTTGACTACATTTATTTCAGAAGCATTTTGGCTGTAGAGCAGTGTAATAGGAGGCCCAGGCTCTAGGTCAGGGCGGGGCAACAATGCTGAGTTAGGAGCTCAGGCCCTCAAGCAGGGCTGAGCAGTAACAGTACAAACAAAAGCACTAGGCCCAAGCCTCCTCAGGCCTGGGAGAGGGGGAGACTGCCACCCACGAGTTGGGTGGCAGGGGGGACGCAGGCCCTCCCACTCCACTGCGTCCCAGCCCAGGGCCCTAGCAGCGGCAGAAGACCCGCTGCATAGTCAGTGGGGATCCTGCCCACAACACACTGACATGAGCTCTGGCAGTGCTGCAGCCAGACCAGGGTCGGCTGCCCCTGGGCTACTTCTAGACTCCCCTTCGGGTAGTACCTGGGTCAGAGTGTTGCCCTCTGGGGGGTCCAGCACCATAGGTTCCTCTGGATAGCGAGCGTAGGGCAGGTCCGTCAACTCCTCTTGGTAGCAGGCGCAGGGCAGGCCCAGCCAGTCCTGGCGGCTGCCTTGGGCGGCAGAGTTTTCCCAGTCACGTGCTGGGCTGGAGGTATCTGGCCCCTCCGATGGCTCGGGCCTTACTGAGCTCTGAGGGCGAACCTTTATACTTCCGGGTTGCCACCTGAACCTCTGAGGTGTGGGCTCTGAGCTCCCTAGTTCCGCCCACTCTGGCCTCCGGATGGGCTCTTCCCTCTCTGGGGCGGCAGGGAGCCACACAGCCTCACTGCAACCCTGTATAAAGTTTATACAGGATAAACTCATAAATTGTTCACCCTCTATAACATTGATAGATAGATATGCACAGCTGTTTGCCCCTCCCCCCGGGTATTAATACATTCTCTGGGTTAATTAATAAGTCAAAAGTGATTTTATTAAATACAAAGAGTAGGATGTAAGTGGTTCCAAGTAATAACAGACACAACAAAATGAATTACCAAGAATAATAAAATAAAACATGCAAGTCTATTCCTAATACAGTAAGAAAGTGATTCCAGATGAAATCTCACCCTCAGAGATGTTCCTTAAGCTTCTTTTACAGACTAGCCTCCTTCTAGTCTGGGTCCAGCAATTACTCACACCCCTGTGTTTACTGTCCTTTGTTGCAGGTTTTTTCAAGTATCATAACTTTGAATACAAAAATATATATGCTCCCAAAGAGCTTCTGCGTGGCTTCCTAGAAATCTCCTCTACCAGGAATAAGTTCCAACAAACTGGATCTCCTGCATTCTGTCCCAAAGGCACTGAGTAGATATGATTGGGTCAAGGCTATTCTCCAAAAAAAAAAAAAAGGGCCATCTTTCTCCCAGGACCATCATCTCATTCTGCGTTTCTTTATAAATATAATCAACTCTTGACATTATTGTCTCCATGAGAACATAACGTGTAATACGTTTATGCACACTGAGGTATTTACACTGGTAAATATCTAGAAAAACTGCACTCGGGTCAATGGAGTTACTATAAATTTACAACTATATAAATATCCTGTCTTCACACAGTGGTCAATGTCAGATCCTTCAGAGAGAATGAACAGAACAGGACAATTATTGAGTGACCCATCCTGTGTTGTCCAATTCCAGAATCTGGAGTAGGGTCTAATGGACTTAATGGAGTCCTTGGGAACTTGTGTTTAACTCCTTAGGCCTCTTAGAAAATCACAGCTCTGGTCTTAGACCAACCTCCTGTCTTCTCCCTAGACATGGCACCTCTTGGTTAGGTGTCAGACACACTGTCTTGGAGAATTTCACTTGCTTTGTAGGTGAAAAGAAGGATTTAGTTCTCCAGGGTTCTCAATTAAGGACCAAAGAAACAAGAAACTGAAAACAGGCTTTAGTTTAGAATTTTAAAGGTCCCTAGGGGGTTTGGACCATAGGTCCCATCAATGGAATAGGCTGCCAAGGGACCTTGTGGAATCCCCATCATTGGCGATTTTTTGAAAAACAGGTTGGACAAGCAACTGTCAGTGCTGGTCTAGATTTACTAGGTCCTACCTCAGCTTCTCAAAGTCCTTTTCAGCCTCACATTTCTATGGTTCTGTGATTCTATAATATACCTAAAAAAGACATTTTTTTCTATTAGGTGGGCTGGCGCCAGCCGCAGAATTAGCAGAGATATGGGAATGTTCTTCAAAGGGGAGGACTATTCTTTCCAGGAATTTAGGATGGGATTTTCAAAGAGCCAGGCACCCAATTTCCCTTTGCTTCCAGTCCCTCCCAGAACAGTATTTCTGTGATTCTAGGATCTCTGGTGGATATCGAAGTTCATAAGTCAATGGACCCATAGCTGCACACCAGGGTATCATTGCCCAATATAAACACCTGCACTTCATCATCTAAGGCCTGGTATTCAAAGGTGTTTAGCTGCCTGGGAGGTTTTTATAAAGCCTCTTGGTGTCCAAAACGTATTGGTTTCAGTGGGAATTAGCTGCCTAGTTGCTTTTGAAAAACCCTCTAGGTGCCTAAATACCCCCTGGGGCCTGGATCCATAAAGAGGCCCGGACATGGTGACCCACAGTGCGGCAACAACTAACTGTTAGGCACCCAGAAAATCACTGGGGCAACAACAGAATCACACACAGCCTGAGTCAGGACCCGGGCTCCTATATGACGGATAGGGAGAGACAGACACCTAAGAATGGGAGTCACAAAATCCAGCATGCTAGGAGGGGAGGCACCTGAGCTAGCCAATGAGAAATGCCGAGGAGAGGAGTGTGTGCTAGCTCAGAGAGAGATGCTTAAGTCCAGTCAGGGAGGCCCTTGTCTCTGCTAGCGAACCACGAACCAGGGGAAGATAGGTGCATGCTCGGTCCGGGGCCTGATCTGGTAGTACCCAATACTTGATGACATCAAATGGATACTCCGATTTAATCAAACATACCTCGCCCTCCAAAACCCCCACTCACCAAAAACATCTGGAACAAAGAAACAAATCAATCAACCTACAAAATACAGTACATCTCCGCTATAAGGAACCCCTGGGGATCCAAGCCATTTGTTCGTTAAAGACATGGGTTCATTATAGAAAAAGAGCCCTGCTGCCGGGGCAGCGGCTGACACCTTGAACCCCATGGCCATGGCGGAGGCTGACAGGTCTTCCGGCCCTGGGTCAATACTAGGGGCAGAGATGTCCTCTGGACTCGCGGCCGCAGCAGGGACAGAATTTTTACTCCCCACTCTGGAAAAAGGAGAAGAGACAGAGACCCCATGTGTGAATTTGATATGGTAACTGATTTTACGTGGAAAGTGCTCTGATACCATGGTGATGGGTGGCAGTACAAAAGCCTCAGACGAATCTATCGATCGATAGATGGCGGAGTATGTATTGGGATGGAGGGATAGATAGACATGATAAGTTCATGGAGGATAGATCCATCAATGGCTATTTACCAAGAAGGTCAGGGATGCAACCCTATGCTCTGGGTGTCCCTAAGCCTCTGACTGCCAGATACTGGAATTGAACAACACAGGATGGGTCACTTAATAATTGTCCTGTTCTGTTCATTCTCTCTGAGGCATCTGACATTGGCCACTGTGTGAATACAGGATATTTATATAGGTGTAAATTTATAATAACTCCATTGACATGAGTGGCGTTTTTCTAGATATTTACCAGTGTAAATACCTCAGTGTGCATAAACAGATTGAACGTTAAGTTCTCATGGAGACAATAATGTCAAAGTTGATTATATTTATAAAGAAACACAGAATGAGACAATGGTCATGGGAGAAAGATGGCCATTTTATTTTTTGGAGAACAGCCTTGACCTAATCATTTTCCACATGGCAGCACTGATATCCCTGTTCTTCATGCTAAAAATTATCGGATTCATCATGGGAGGCACCACGGAATACAAAACAGCCACCATGAGATCCAGGCATGAGATTGAGCTGGAGTTGGGTTTAATATAGGCTAAACTAGCAGTGCAAACAAACACGGAGACCACAATGAGATGAGGGAGGCAGGTGGAGAAGGCTTATTCCGGCCGTGCTCAGAGGGGATTCTCAGCACTGTTTTGAAGATCAAAACATATGACACAATTATAAAAATAAAGCAGCTTAAGGTAGAGTACACGCTAAAGGCAATAGCCCCAGTTTCACTGAGATATGAGTCATACAAAGCAAGTTTGAGGAGCTGGGGGATTTCACAGAAGAACTGATTCATCTCATTGTCTCCACAGAAGATTATTGCAAATGAGTTCCAAGTGTGCAGTGCAGAATTGAGAACCCCACTGATCCAGATACTGGCTGCCATTTGGACACAAGCTCTCCTGTTCATCATTGACTTGTAGTGCAGTGGTTGGCAGATGGAAATGTACCAGTCGTACGCCATGATGATTATTAAGGAAAGCTCAGCTGTAGCAAAGAAAAGGAAGGGAAAGACTTGGATGACGCAATCCGTATAATGAAATGGCCCTGGTGCTCATGAGGGAATTGGCCATGGACTGGGGTCGACAATGGAGATGGAGCCAAGGTCTAGGATGGATAGATTCATTAGGAAGAAATACATCGGTGTGTGAAGATGATGGTCGAGGTCTATGGCTGTGATGATGAGAAGATTCCCAGTCAGGGCTGCCAGGTAAATCCCTAGAAACACCATGAAATGCAAAATCTGCAGCTCCCGAATGTCAGAGAATCCCAGGAGAAGGAACTTGGTCACGGTGATTTGGTTGGACATTTTCTTCCTCTGTACATCATGTGATGGCTGTGAAGGGAAGGACAAGGGCAATGGCCAGGGTTCGGTTGCAGTCACTAAAGTATAGGCCTTGCTAGAGCCCTAGGCATAACTAACAGTATGAACCAAAGGCTGCAAATAAGAAGAGATGTAATAGAATGTTTGGGTTTGAAATTATCGTATTATTGGACAATATTTGCATTCCCCAGCCTTTCTTAAAGCTCAGTTTCCAATTAAGCGTGGTCAGAAATTTTCTACTTAAATTGTTTTCAAAGGAAAATTGTGTTTTCAATTAATCAAATTTTCATAGAAACTCTCAGGTATCCTCAAATATATTTCACGGATACTTCATATATATATATACACAGGGGAACTGAAAACTCATGTTTTTGGGGTGGATCTAGGCCGAAAAAAAAATCAGTTTTCTGCAATTTTTGGCTGAAAATGTTTGTTTCTCACTTGCCAAAACATGAAAAATTGGAGATTTTTGGGAAGTCTATGAACCCCCTTTTTTTTTTTTTTACAAAAAAATGCTGATAGGCTCTAGGTGGTTGATTGACTTGATAGCAAAAGTCTTAACGAGTTCCAACCTTAATTCAAATTTCTGTTCTTAAATTAAACCTGTATATTAATACTCTAACATATTTAATTGAAATGGCAAACTTACTGTGCTCGTCTTTGTGGAATTTTTCCCAGCTTGCAATGAATTCAAGCCTCCAGTGTTAGGAATCATTGGTCATATCTATCTATCTATCTATCTATCTATCTATCTATCTATCTATCTATCTATCTATCTATCTATCTATCTATCTATGCACCCCCTGCCAGGATTGTTTTGTTATCCCTCTCTCTCATGCCCCCATCACTGTATTATGCAGCAGCCATTGTTGTCTCCCTTTGCTGGATGTCCTGAGTTGCTGGGTGTCTTTGCAGTTCCTAGCAGACAGGGATCTACTCCACAGATGGTCACTCCCTGCTCCCCTCCTTGGGTGGGCTTGGCTGAGAGGTGATGGACTAAATGGGATGAGGGACTGAAAGCCTCTCCAAGCTCTAGAGAGGGCCAGGCACAGGAAGGAGGAGAGTGGGGTGGGAAGGAAGTGGTGGCCAGGGCTGGCCAATGGAGAGAATCAGGAGAGAATGTCTGGTCTTTGGAGGTGGGACATAAGGAAGCAGGGCTGGGGGGCTGTTCCCTGGGGCTGGGGCCATGTCAGGGGAGTGGGGCTGAGCAGAGGAGGGGACTGGTGGGCAGAGGGGTTCAGCCGGGATCTCTGAGGAAGCTGAATCAGGAACTCTGGATGGAGAATTGGCTCTGGCCATGGGAGGGGGAATCTCAAAGAACAGGAACCGAGAGAATCCGTGAGTTGGACGGCTGTGAGGAGGAGGGAGGGTATTAAGGGCTGGGGGGGGGGTTGTTTGGGGGTCCGGGCTGTGTGAGGCAGAGGGAAGGAGAAACTCGGGGACTAGAGTAAGAACATTCAGTTGATGGAGGATGTGGCAGAGGCTGGAGTCCAAGGGCCTGAATCTCCTCTCCCTGAAACCAGACATACTCCCGTGTAACACTATAGACTACCCCTGAGATGAGTGATGGGGGAATCAGCCCCATTCACTCCAATGGGGTTACTCCTGATTTACACCAGGGTGACTGAGAGGGAAATCAATTGACTGCAGTGGAGTATTTCTAACTTTTCTTACAGCTGGTGTGTTATGGTGATTTATTGTGCACAGCTAGAGATCAAACCGGGGCTCAGATCCTCCTGCCAGAGTCTCTAAAGCTCAAGGGCCACCTCAGCAGAGTGCAGTCCACCCACTGGGCCTCAGGCGGAAATAAAGTGACAGCGTTATTAGCCACAGCGTTCAGTTCTCAGTTAGGCCTTTGAACTGCTTGGAGTCATGCCAAACAGATTCCATTGTGTATGTGCATGGTGAGAGGAGGAGCTGGTTGAAAGCTGTTTCTGACTCGCAGCCCCATAGCTGCTGAAAGGTCAATGTTCTGGCCAAGAAACCTAGGCCCTGTGACTTAAAATCTAACCTTGGGCAGAAATCTGTGCCTAAAAACAGGAGGCATCTGCTTCTGTTGAAGGGTTTCTAATCTTTGGGAACTGTCACTTGAGCACAGCTGAATATTGAGAAGGTGCTGAAACTATTTTTGAAATGAAAATAAATAACCCATACACATGCTCACTGGGAGGGGGGGATGATTGGGTGCGGAAGAGTTGGTGGAAAAGGAAGAGAGGAGTTTTGGGGGCAGTGAGAGGAGGGGTGATTATTGGGAGGAGGATAAATGAAGAGGGTGGATAGGAGATGAGTTGGGGGTCAGGAGACAGGTTGGGGGTCAGGAGAAGGGGAGGGTAACATAAGGGTGAGTGACAGCAGCCTGGGAAAAAATGGGGATAGGAGCACCTGACAGCCCCACATTCCCCTCTCATGTCTGTGCCAATATCTGGGGGTTCCCAAGCTATCTATGGGGGTCCAACCCTCCCTGCTCCCCTCACATAATCTTGGGATCATGTGTGCCAGGTCTAGGGAAGCGACGCCCATTGGGGTCTGAAGCTGAGAAGAGGCACATGTGGAGTGTGCACCAACAACACCGTGAAGACCCTGCCGGCACTGGGGTGCTGGTACAAGTGGAGCAGTTCACACCTCTCAAAGCGATTGTTTCAGGCTGCACCGTCTCCTGGAGGGGTTCTCACTCAGCTCAGAATAGCTCATTAAGATAAATAGGCCACTTCACTGGCAGATAGATGTGTCCGGCTCTGTGCTGCACTTATGGAGAGGTTCTGGGGGTGGATGTGAGGGGAGCCCAGACAGGCACAGAATACAGCTCCTGTCCAGAAAAATGTGGTGGTAGTGAAAAGATCCTTTTGCTTCTCTCGTCATCCATATCCACTGCTATTTACAGCCGCAACAAGGACCACTTACTCCTACCAACATTTTTCTTTCTCTGCAAACAGCTAGGAAATTAAACACCCCAAAACTTCATTGAAACAGAGTTAAGGTCTCCCAGTGAGAGCTTGTGCCCATCCAGAAAGTCCAGTTCAGCAAAACTCAAGCTTCTGAAAATCAGGACATACAGAATTAAGGTAAATGCTCACATAACCTTAACTCTGCCCCCTTTGGGCAATGCCCCACAACACCCGTAACATCCACACTCCTGCTCTGACTTGTGACTGTGATGGACAGATGCTACCTGCGCTTGCCCTACAGTCAAACACTGGGCCTGCTCCCCCCACACAATGCCACATTGGTACAATTTAACTACATCCCCTTTTACAGCCCCTTCACACTTGCACACAGGAGACCACCTAAACCTCTACTTCCCCCTACCCCTCATTAAACCCACAACCTGCTCTCATATCCCCCCTCACCACTGACAAGATGACCCCAGGGCCCTGCTACTGACACGATCTACACAATTCTGTAGACGGGATCCTCAAGGGACACGTGCACCTCTTCCCTTTGGTCACACACATGCGGTGCGGGGGTGAGACCAGATCTCCCCATATCACAAACACAGCTCTATGGTGCTCCTCATCTAATCCCCAGAGCTCCTCATATCACAAACACACCACCCTTCTCCCTCCACCATTCAAGTCAGCTACAGCTAACACAATGAATGCAGCGGGAGTTTAATGCAGGGAATTCCATGGGGCTATTGTCAGCTCCTGGGGGCAGAGTGAAGGTTGTATGAGCTTATATCTTAACTCTCTATTTCTTGGCTTTCCAAAGTTTAAATTTTTCTGTACAACACAATATTCTGGAAGGGTCTGAACTATCACTGGGCAACCTTAACTCTGTGTTAACAAAGTGTTGTTGTTTTTTGACCATATATAGCTTGATCGATCAAACAATTCTTATCTGATTTACACTTGTGTAAACCTAGAGTAACTCCACTGACTTCAGTTACTTTAGTCTGGATTATTACCACTGTAAACACAGCATTTTGTATAAAAAAGATTGCACATCACCTTCCCATGGAGACAATAATGTCATCATTTGATTATATCTGTAAGGAAACACAGAATGAAACCATGGTCATGGGAGACATCTGGAAATCTTATTTTTGGTGAATAACCTCCGTTCAGTTAGTTTCTTCCAGGCACCTTTGATCTCCTTGTTCCTCATGCTGTAGATGATCGGATTCATCAGAGGAGGTACCACGGAATAAAGCACACTCACCACAAGATCCAGACCTGATGGACAGTGGGAGGTGGGCTTCACGTAAGCAAAAACAGCAGTGCAAAATAACAAGGAGACCACAATGAGGTGAGGAAGGCAGGTGGAGAAGGCTTTATGCCAACCCTGCTCAGAGGGAATTCTCAGCGCTGTTTTGAAGATCTGAACATACGACACAATTATAAAACCAAAGCAGCTTAAGCCTAAGAATAGGTTAAAGGAAAGAACCACAGTTTCACCAAGGTACAGATCAGAGCAGGCCAGCTTGAGTATTTGGGGGATTTCACAGTAGAACTGACCCACCATGTTGCCTCCACAGAAGGTTATTGCAAACGTATTCCCAGTGTGCAGCATAGAAAGGAGAATTCCAGTGATCCAGGCACTGGATGCCATTTGGACACAAGCTCTCCTGTTCATTGTCATCTCATAGTGCAGTGGTTGGCAGCTGGCGACGTATGAGTCATACGCCATGATGGTGAGAAAAGCAAAGTCAACTGCAGTGAAGAAGATGAAGAGAAAGACTTGGGTAATACATCCAGCATAAGAAATTGACCTGGTGTTTAACAGGGAGTTGGCCACGGACTTGGGAACAGTGAGGGAGATAGATCCAAGGTCTAAGACAGACAGATTTATCAGGAAGAAGTACATGGGGGTGTGAATGTGATGGTCAAGCAGTGCAAGGACGATAACAAGGAGATTCCCTGTCAGGGATACCAGGTAAAACCCTAGAAACAGCACAAAGTGTAAAATACGCAGCCACCTAATATCAGAGAATCCCATTATATATATTTAACCTGGCTGTGTGAGGTACCATTCAAACAGTATTTTAAATAAATTTCCTTGTATTGTGCTACAGACTGAGGTTGCTGGTCCTCTTTTCAGGTCAAATCACATTCCTCTGCTTTTCACTGTTCCTCATAGGTCAGGTTTTCTAAACCTTTGATCATTTTTGTTGGTCTCTTCTGAACTCTTTCCAATCTGTCCACATCTTTCTTAAAGTGTGGCACCCAGAACCAGACACAGTACTCCAGCTGAGGCCTCACCAGTGCCAAGTAGAGTGGGACAATTACCTCCCGTGTCTTACATACAACATTCTTTTTAATACACTCCAAATGGTATTAACCTTTTTCGCAACTACGTCACATTGTTGACTCATATTCAATTTGTGAACCATTCTAGCCCTGAGATCCTTTTCAGCAATGCCACCACCTAGCGAGTGCTTCCCCATTTTGTAGTTGTACATTTGATTTTTCCTTCATAAGAGAAGAACTTTGCACTTGTCTTTATTGAATTTCCTCTTGCTGATTTTAGACCAATTCTCCAATTTGTCAAGGTCATTTCGAATTCTGATCCTGTCCTCAAAAGTGTTTGCAACCCTTTCCAGCTTGATGTCATATGCAAGTTTTATAAGCATATTCTCTCCTCCGTTATCCAAGTCGTTAAGAAAAATATTGAATAATAGCCTTAAAAATGCCACCAGAAAAGTGTTGCAGGTTTTGATCGTAAAACTATGGGTGGAGATTTTCACCTAGGGGCCTGGCATGACCAATTCCCATTAAAACTAATTGGAATTTTGGTGGCCAAATATCTATAGGCAACCTTGAAAATCCCATCACTGGTCATGTTGGCCCCTCCAGGAACACAAAATAGCCGACATCACCATGAGAGAGGTGGAGTTGTGTTACCCTGAGGTGTTGCCTAATTCAGCTAAAAACTCCCGGAATTAATTTGAATAAATCTCGTCAAAAACAGGAGAGAGGATCAGAATCCTCCTACACCATTATTTAAAGAAAATTTTATTTTTTTTAATTCATAGAAATTTAGAATCTTTTTAAAATAATCTACCATTTTGTCAATTTTTGGAAAAAGGTTGTTCCTATTTTTGGTGGAGATCAAATTAGATTGATAGATTCCATGGCCAGAAGGGACCATAGTGACTGAGTAGACTGACCTCCTGTATAACCCAGCCCACAGAACATCTCCAAAATAATACCTAGAGCAGATCCTTTAGTAAAACATCCAATCTTGATTTGAAAATTTTCAGTGATGGAATCTACAAAATAAGTAATTAATAATAAACTAAGCGAGATATTCAAAGAGGATTAATGGAGCTGGGCAATCCTCTCCTGTCAAAAGCCAATGGGATTTAGACACACAATCCAGTATGTTCTTTGAATATTTCAGCCTATCTGGATAATGAGAGCATGCAGTTACTTTGGAGTAGATAAAACTCTATGAGGGATAGAAACTCACCTTCCTCATGCCATAGACCGTTCACAAGCTGATGATGAGACTCCGCCATAGGCAGGTTATTCAAGAACTGTCCTCTAAGGGGCCTCTTAAACTTTCCTCTGAATCAGGTGGTACTGGCCACTATCAGGGACAGAATACTGGACTGGATGGTCAAAACATCTTACCTAGTTAGACAGTTCCAATGACAAGCAGATGCTGTCAAATAAAATTGCAATGAATGTTGCACCCACATCAACTCAAATGCATTTAATTTAGTTTTAATTACTCATTATTAAAGATGGTCAAAAATGAAAATTATATTTCTATGGGAATTGTCATTGTTCTGTAACATCCCATAATATTGCCTTTGGATGGGGGGTGGGCAAAAAAATGAAACTGGAGTCTGAAAAGTGTTTGGTTTTCAATAAACTTCTCTAGTAAAAATGCAAGTTGATGGTAAACATTTTATAGTTTTGGGAAAAGATTTCTGATATTGAAAACTTCCCCCCCCAAACCTGAAAAAATATACAAAAATGTTTTCCATTTCCAGGTTTTCATAATACCAAAAACGACTTCCCCCCACCATCACCACTCATTATGAATTATCCTCCAAGTAACTATTATGCCCATTGGACAGATGACAAACTGAGGAATGGAGTGGTGAAGAGACTGAACAAAGTCAGGGGAATAGTTGGGATCAGATCTCAGGACACCTTGACCCTTAGCTTTTTAATAATTAATTAATTATCTGATAGTTGCACCTGATATGAGAGGCCCATTATATTATGTAAGACACAGTCTCCGCCCCAAAGAACTTCCAGTAGAAAAGACAGGCAAAGGGTGCGAGGGAAAAGACAGCCCTAGGGAATGACTTTCCCAAGGTAACACAGCAGGTCAGCGGCAGGGCTAGGAATTGTTGCCAGATGTCTGGAGTACAGTCCTGTGTGCCCTTAGTGTTCGCCTCACAATCTTTCCTCTAGACCCTGCTGCCTTGTTTTAATTGTGATTATTTTAGTTTCTGAAAACTCTCCAGGGAACTAGAGGGCAAGAAAATTAATTCTTGCCTCTGAGCCCTTGAGGGCTCCAGGGAGTGAGTCCGACAAACGCGTAGGAAACAGACATGGATAAATCACCTTCCCGCAGCACCAACGTTTTTGACACACAGCTCATCTGCAGAGAGCACAGATCTCACTGTATTTGCAGCAGCTCAGCCTCAGTATGAGGGGGGAACAGCCTCTCATAATACAGTGACAGGGGCATTAGATAGAGAGATTGATCGATAGAGGGGTGTGCATGGGGCTAGAGAGAGAGGGGTAACCAACTGCAGTCTGTAGCTGGAGGAGAAAAGACATCTCAGTCTGGGAGGATTCCACACACACCGGCACCGTAAGTTTGCTCTTGCAATGAAATATATTTGTGAGTTACAGAGTGGCATTTTAAGGAAGAAATTGTAAGTGCCAATAGATTTTTTTTTCATAGTTTTACTCTTACCTCAATTTGGGCATGGGAAACTGAGACAGTCCAAAGCATTTACCTTAGGAAAGAGGGGGCAGAATATTCGTGCCTCAGTTTCATTCTATTGGGAGTGGGGGAATTGATCAAATTGACACATATTTTTTAGAATGGATCGAGGGTTTATGTTAAAATTGTCCAAAAATTGTGACAATCACTATTGGCTCGTTGTTGCTTTTCTCTCTGTATACATTAGTTTCTTGTTATTTCTGTCTATCTGTCTGTTTATACTTTTCTCTCTATATTAGTTTGTTTATACTTCTCTATCTACCTGTTAGTTTGGGTTCGTTCTGTTTTTCTCTCTCACACTCTGTATCGGTTCTTTTCTTACTTGTGTCTCTCTGTTAGTTTGTTGTTAGATCTATCAAACTATCTAGCATCAGTTTGTGTCTAGTTCTCAGTTTATTGTTTCATCTGTCTATTAGATTGCTGCAAAGGTAGTTGAGTCAAGTGGGTTAGCAGTAGTGGGGACTAGGAGCCTGGATTCAATCCCCAGCTCTGGAAACGGAGTGGGGTCAAGTGGGTAAGAGTAGCAAGGACTGAGAGCCAGGACTCCTGAGTTTTATATGTGGCTCTGGGAGGAAATTCAGTCCAGTGTGTAGATGAGCCAGAACTGGGGGTTCTATTTCTGTCTCTCATAAAGACTGTGGGACCAGCACCCCTCATAACTTAAAGCTGAGTGGTTAGGGCACTCGTCTGGCCTGTGACAAACTCAGACTCCCTCTGACTGATGAAGAGAAGGGATTTGAATTCCCAATTTACAGGAGGGTGCCTGAGCCGCTAGGCTACGGGCTGTTCTGAAATGAAACTGTTTCAGTCTCTCCTTTTGAAGCTCCTCCACTTTGTATCAATAATTAAATAGTCATTGGAGCAGGGACTAGAACTTGGCTCTACCAGACACCAGGTGAGTGCCCCAAGTACCACGCTGGAGAATCACTCTCACTCCCCTACCCTGGCCCAATGACTCTCCATTGTCACTCGCAGCAATCATTCCTGTTGGCAATGGAGAGTCACTGGGACAGAGGCTGAGATGCAGTCTAATGTACACGCTAGAGGAGGGAACTATGAGTCATGACACCTCACTTTGATCCCAGCTGTGGGAGGGAGTTGAGTCCAGTGAGTAAAGCCAGAATTCTTGGCCTGTATTTCCAGCTCCGGGTGGGGTGTTGGATTTAGTGGGTTAGAGCAGGGAGCGAAATGGGAGTCAGCACTCTTTGTTTCTCTTCCAAGCTCTGGGAGGGAGTTTAGCTGAGTGGGTAGAGAAGCAGGAGGGGAGCCGGAACATTTGTCTCTCGCAATGAGCGTGGAAATTCAGCTAGAAGGGGGGACGAGGCATCAGGACTCCTGAACTGTATTCCTGACTCGAGTTTAATGTGTAATTATGCCTGGGTTTGGTCACCTCCATGCAAAATGCTGCTCCCATTTAGAGCAGTATAAATGGGGAATAATTCCATGGCATGCAGTGAAATTACCCCACATTCACAGCAGTGCCCCTGACAGCAGAATCAGGCCAGCCAGACCCCCAATTCCCTCAGTAAACTGAGAATATTAACATTTATACACCATTATCCAGAGTTCACCCACCTCTGGGTGACAGAGGTATACAAATACCTCAAAAGCAATTGTTCCTAATTCTCCCCTCCATCACCCTGGTGTAAATTAGGAGTAACTGCACTGGAGTCCATTGAACTGATTCTACTTTCTCTCACCCCAGTGTAAATCAGGAGTAACTCCATTGGAATCAGTGGGACTGTTTCCCCCATTCTCATTCCCATATTACATCAATCTTCAGAAGCTAAGGGTCTGACTCAAGGAAATTAAGGTGGTTTTCACAAAAGGAGAGTTATTTTACTGATCTAATCCTGGCCCTTGCTGTTCTGAAATGAGACTGCCTCAGTCTCTCCTGTTGAAGCTGCTCCACTTTGTATCAATAATTAAATAGTCATTGGAGCAGGGATATGAACTTGGCTCTACCAGACACCAGGTGAGTGTCCCAAGTACCACGCTGGAGAATCACTCTCATGCCCCTACCCTGGCCCAATGACTCTCCATTATCACTCACAGCAGTCATTCCTGATGGCAGTGGAGAGTCCCTGGGACAGAGGCTGAGATGCAGTCTGATGTAGTCATTAGAGGAGGGGACTGGGAGTCATGACACCTCACTTGTGTTCCTAGCTCTGGGAGAGAGGTGAGTCCAGTGGGTAGAGCAAGAACTCCTGGCCTGTATTTCCAGATCTGGGAGGCGTGTTGCATTTAGTGGGTTAGAGCAGGGGGCAAACTGGGAGTCAGGAGTCCTGGGTTCCCTTCCAAGCTCTGGAAGGGAGTTTAGTTGAGTGGTTAGAGAAGCAGGAGGGGAGCTGGAATGTCTGTCTCTCGCAGCGAGCATGGAAATCTGGCTTGAACTGGGGACGGGGCATCAGGACTCCTGAGCTGTATTCATGATTAGAGTTTACCGCGTAATTATGGCTGGGTTTGGTCACCTCCATGCGAGATGCTGCTCCCATTTAGAGCAGTATAAATGGGGAGTAATTCCATGGCATGCTGTGAAATTACCCCACATTCGCAGCAATGCCCCTGACAGCAGAATCTGGCCAGCCAGACACCCGATTCCCCTCAGTAAACTGAGGATAGTAACATTTATACAACATTATCCAGAGTTCGTCCACCTTTGGGTGACAGAGATATACAAATACCTCAAAAGCAATTATTCCTAATTCTCCTCTCCATCACCCTGGTGTAAATTAGTAGTCACTGCAATGGAGTCCATTGAGCTGATTCTACTTTCTCTCACCCCAGTGTAAAACAGGAGTAACTCCATTGGAGTCAATGAGACCGTTTTCCCCCTCCTCATTCCCATATTATACCAATCTTCACAAGCTAAGGGTCTGACTCAAGGAAATTCAGGTGGTTTTCACAAAAGGAGAGTTATTTTACTGATCTAATCCTGGCCCTTGCTCTTGTCCCTCCCTCTGCAACCATCACACAATGTCCTGAGAAAGAAAATGTCCAACCGAACCACCGTGACCACGTTCCTTCTCCTGGGATTCTCTGATGTTCGGGAGCTGCAGATTTGGCACTTTGTGGGGTTTCTAGTGATGTACTTGTCAGCTCTGGTGGGGAATCTTCTTATCTTCATGGCCATCACATTTGACCACCACCTTCACACCCCCATGTACTTCTTCCTGATGAATCTGTCCATCCTAGACGTTGGCTCCATCTCTGTCACTGTCCCCAAATCCATGGCCAACTCCCTCATGAACACCAGGTCCATTTCCTATGCTGGATGTGTTGCCCAAGTCTTTTTCCTCACCTTCTTCATCACAGCAGATTTTTCCCTTCTCGTTGTCATGGCGTATGACCGATATGTTGCCATCTGCCAACCACTGCACTATGACACAATGATGAACAGCAGAGCTTGTGTCCAAATGGCAGCTGGTGCCTGGATCAGTGGGATTCTCAACTCTGTACTACACAGCGGGAACACGTTTGCATTGACCTTCTGTGGAGGCAACATGGTGGATCAGTTCTTCTGTGAAATCCCCCATCTACTCAAGCTCGCCTGCTCTGACTCCTATCTTAGTGAAGTTAGGGTTCTTGCATTTAGTGTGTGTTCAGTCTTAGGCTGCTTTGTTTTTATGATTGTGTCATATGTTCAGCTCTTCAAATCAGTGCTCAGAATCCCCTCTGAGCAGGGACGACATAAAGCCTTCTCCACCTGCCTTCCTCACCTCACTGTGGTCTCCTTGTTTGTTTGCACTGGGGCCTTTGCCTACCTAAAACCCACCTCCAGCTCCACATCTGCTCTGGATCTTGTGGCGGCTGTTCTTTATTCCGTATTGCCACCAATCGTGAATCCAATTATCTACAGCATGAGGAACAAAGAGATCAAAGCTGCCCTGAGGAGACTGACTGGGTGTAGGTAATTCACCAAGAATTAATTTTCTGTCTTTCTCTAATTAAAGTTTGCTTATGTAGTATCTTTAGGTATTCATTAATGTCAGTTATTTTCATAACCACACAGATTGCACACAAACACGTCTGATTTTGACCTAGTTGCACTAATGCAAATCTAGATTAACTCCACTGATGTCACTGCCGCTGGGGTGATTTACACCAGTAGAAAATCTGGTCCAGTTGTGGAGTAAATGGGTGTAAATTGTGTGCGCAAGAGGAATCAGACTTTCATTCTGTGCCAAAACAATACCCGTTACACTGCTTGGCCACTAGCGCCTGTTCCATGGCCACTGAGAAGAATGATGGCAGTTGTCTTGCTTGTGTGTATAAATCAGGGAGTGGCTTCATTGGAACCAGAGGAGTCAGACTGGTGTAAGACTGGGGTAGGTGAGAAGACATTTGGGGTAGATCCTCAACACATCAGTGTAGTTCCATTGACTTTGGTGGCACAAAATCAAATTGCTGCATCTGTGGATCTGACCTACTGCCTCCAGTGGAGTTGTATATCCATTGCCACCGGCTGGGGACTGGGCCCATTGTCTTAGAAACCACCATTCATGGCCTAACCACTAGGTTGGGGACAAGAGGCCAGACTGTGTTAGCTCACATGTACATTCGGGCGTGTGGGAGATGGAGAGACTGGCTAGAAATTACAGGGAGGTTTCTAACCACCAGCAGGGCGAGGTACTGGAGCATCCTCCCAATAGGAGTTGTGGGGGGAAAATAACTGAATTAGTTTGAAGAGAGCTTGACAAATGTCTGAGTGGGACTGTATGACAGGGCTGCTTGTGCTGGTGGTGGGAAGGGCTCAGCAGCCCTGGGGCTCACTTGCATCGTATGTCTTATGTTCCTAAAAGCTCATGCTTCAGGGTTTCATCTGGCCCCTGGCAGCGGTCAGGAAGGGATTCCTCCCCTCGACCCAGTGTATTCTGGGAGCGTTTTTTCAAAATCTCTGAAGCATTGGGCAGCCCGGACTGGAGATGGGACATTGGGCGGGATGTGCCAGGGCTCTGATATTACACCGAGCCATTCTCTCTTTCTCTGGTTCTTTGCTGGATGGTTCTTCCCCACATGCTTAGGGTCATCATGTGGGGGTCAGGAAGGAATTTTCCCCCGGTCAGATTGGCAGGGACATTGTGGGTGGTCATTTTCCTCGGAAGCGGATTTTCTGGGTGTATCTCAATCATTTCCCTGCCATTAAGGGGGCCTCAGGCACTGGTGCCCCTCGGTCTCTCCTATTATCAGGTTTATTCCTGGATCATCTCAGACATGCCCATTCCTAGTCCCTCTGCACCCTGGAGACCAAAGATGCATGGCATGGGCAGGGGTGTGTATGTTGCTCTCAGCTCAGGTTGGTAGAGCTGGTCAAAGTAACTTGTCATTGGGAAATGGTTTCCTCAACCTGTTCGTGACAAATGCTGCTATGTTTTTAGATGAGTTAAACAGTCTGAAAATATCTTAGAAAAATGTTTCCCAGCTCTTCCCTGAACTAGTTTGGCCACTGAGGCATTCCCAGCATACGAGATCTGACGGGTTCGATCACAGAACCCCCCTTGGGAACTGCCACCTGTTGTGCCGGGACTACTTCTGAGCCTGTCTTCCCTGCCAGCTTGGGACTTTAGTGCCTTGCCTGGTTTGAGCCCGACATGCTAGCCTGGTACAAACACAGACCCAGGTCTGAACCACAAACGCCAAAAGCTGCAGGCTTATCTGAAAACAGCTTAAGAAGTGTTCCTGTCTCCAACACTCAGGTACCCTACTCTGAATGGGATCCAAACCCCAAATAAATCAGTTTTACCCTTGTACAAGGGTTAACTGGGACTCGACCCTCTCCGGGGCGGCGGGGAGCCACACCGGCTCACTACAGACAGTTATTGTTCGGAGAATTAGTCTGTCCGCGGGGGTCTTGCTCGGCAGCCCTTGCGGTAACTGAAATAAACAATGTAAGCCCAGGCCCGAGTCAGGGTGGGCAACAATGAGTCAGGGGCTCAGACCCTCAGGCAGGGCTGAGCAGGAGCAGTACAATCAATAGTAGGCCCAGGCCCTAGGTCAGGGCAAGGCAATGCAGAGTCAGAGCTCAGTCCCTTAGGCAGGGCTGAGCAACAACAATATACACAGTAGGGAGCCCAGGCCCTGGGTCAGGGCGGGGCAACAATCGGTCAGGGCTCAGGCCCACAGTCAGGGCTGAGCAACAACAGTACAAATAGTGTTGAGCCCAGGCCCTAGGTCAGGACGGGGCAATGCAGAGTCAGAGCTCAGGCCCTTAGGCAGGGCTGAGCAACAACAGTACAAATAATAGGAGGCCCAGGCTCTAGGTCAGGGCGGGGCAACAATGCTGAGTTAGGAGCTCAGACCCTCAAGCAGGGCTGAGCAGTAACAGTACAAACAATAGCACTAGGCCCAAGCCTCCTCAGGCCTGGGAGAGGGGGAGACTGCCACCCACGAGTTGGGTGGCAGGGGGGACGCAGGCCCTCCCACTCCACTGCGTCCCAGCCCAGGGCCCTAGCAGCGGCAGAAGACCCGCTGCATAGTCAGTGGGGATCCTGGCCGCAACACACTGACATGGGCTCTGGCAGTGCTGCAGCCAGACTAGCGTCGGCTGCCCCCGGGCTACTTCCAGACTCCCCCTCGGGTAGTACCTGGGTCAGAGTGTTGTTTCTGGGGGGTCCAGCACCACAGGTTCCTCTGGATAGCGAGCATAAGGCAGGTCCGGCAACTCCTCCGGGTAGCAGGCGCAGGGCAGGCCCGGGCAGTCCTGGCGGCTGCCTTGGGCCGCAGAGTTTTCCAGGTCATGAGCTGGGCTGGAGGTATCTGGCCCCTCCGATGGCTCGGGCCTTACTGAGCTCTGAGAGCGAACCTTTATACTTCCGGGTTGCCGCCTGACCCTCTGAGGTGTGGGCTCTGTGCTCCCTAGCTCCGCCCACTCCGGCCTCCGGATGGGCTCTTCCCACTCTGGGGCGGCAGGGAGCCACACCGCCTCACTACAACCCTGTATAAAGTTTATACAGGATAAACTCATAAATTGTTCACCCTCTATAACGTTGACAGATAGATATGCACAGCTGTTTGCCCCTCCCCCCAGGTATTACTACATTCTCTGGGTTAATTAATAAGTCAAAAGTGATTTTCTTAAATACAAAGAGTAGGAGTTAAGTGGTTCCAAGTAATAACAGACACAACAAAATGAATTACCATGAATAATAAAATAAAACATGCAAGACTATGCCTGATACAGTAAGAACGTGATTCCAGATGAAATCTCACCCTCAGAGATGTTCCTTAAGCTTCTTTTACAGACTAGCCTCCTTCTAGTCTGGGTCCAGCAATTACTCACACCCCTGTGGTTACTGTCCTTTGTTCCAGTTTTTTTCAGGTAGCATTACTTCAAATACAAAAATATATATGCATGTATATAGGATGAATATATCCAGTAGCTCATAACCTTTGCAGAGATATGTTAAATGGCACATCTAACATAAAACCTATTCCAGTCATGTCATATTTACACTCATAAGCATATTTCCATAAAGCATGATGGGGTTTATTATTTCTAGAAAGCAACGCCACACCGAACATTCTGGTACTTCTGGGAAAGCTGTGGCCCCGCCCCTACCTCATGGTCCTGCCTGCCAGTGTGACCTGGCATGTGTCCCTCATCCGTGATACTGGACAAAACCATGTTTGGTTTTGTCTTAGTACCAGACAGGGGACAAACCACACAGAAAGGGGATTATCCAGCTTAAAACGAAATGAATGTCCAGCTACCCACCATGCTCACCACTCCCAAAGAGCTTCTGCGCGGCTTCCTAGAAATCTCCTCTACCAGGAATAAGTTCCAACAAACTGGATCTCCTGCATTCTGTCCCAAAGGCACTGAGTAGATATGATTGGGTCAAGGCTATTCTCCAAAAAATAAAAGGGCCATCTTTCTCCCAGGACCATCATCTCATTCTGCATTTCTTTATAAATATAATCAACTCTTGACATTATTGTCTCCATGAGAACATAACGTGTAATACGTTTATGCACACTGAGGTATTTACACTGGTAAATATATAGAAAAACTGCACTCGGGTCAATGGAGTTACTATAAATTTACAACTATATAAATATCCTGTCTTCACACAGTGGTCAATGTCAGATCCTTCAGAGAGAATGAACAGAACAGGACAATTATTGAGTGACCCATCCTGTGTTGTCCAATTCCCGCATGTGGAGTAGGGCCTAATGGTCTTAAAGGAGTCCTTGGGAACTTGTGTTTAACTCCTTACGCCTCTTAGGCCTGGTCTACACTACGAGTTTAGGTCGACTTTAGCAGTGTTAAATTGAATTAAGCCTGGACACGTTCACACGACGAAGCCCTTTCTTTCGACTTAAAGGGCCCTTTAAACCGGTTTCTTTACTCCACCTCCGACGAGGGGATTAGCGATAAAATCGGCCTTAGCGGGGCGGAATTGGGGTAGTGAGGACAGAATTCGACGTTATTGGCCTCTGGGCGCTATCCCACAGTGCTTCATTGTGACCGCTCTGGACAGCACTCTCAACTCAGATGCACTGACCATGTAGACAGGAAAAGCCCCGCGAACGTTTGAATTTCATTTCCTGTTTGCTCAGCGTGGAGAGCACAGGTGACCACGCAGAGCTCATCAGCACAGGTAACCGTGATGGAGTCCCAGGATCGCAAAAGAGCTCCAGCATGGACAGAACGGGAGGTACGGGATCTGCTCACCATATGGGGAGATGAATCAGTGCTAGTTGAACTCCGAAGCAGTAAACGAAATGCAAAATATTAGAAAAAGTCTCCAAGGCCATGAAGGACAGAGGCCATAACAGGGACACACAGCAGTGCCGCGTGAAAATTAAGGAGCTACGGCAAGCCTTCCACAAAGCCAGAGAAGCAAACAGAAGGTCCGGGGCTAAGCCGCAAACATGCCACTTCTATGCGGAGCTGCATGCCATTCTAAGGGGTGCAGCCACCACTACCCCAACTGTGTGCTATGACTCCCTCATTGGAGAAACACACAGGGAAGCGGGTTCTGGGCACGAGGAAGATGAGGATGGAGATAATGTAGATAGCTCACAGCAGCAAGGAAGCGGAGAAACCGGTTTCCCCAACAGCCAGGATATGTTTATCACCATGGACCTGGAACCAGTAACCCCTGAACTCACCCAAGGCGTGCTACCAGACCCTGAGGGCACACAGGGGACCTCTGGTGAGTGTACCTTTGTAAATATTACACATTGTTTAAAAGCAAGCGTGTTTAATGATTAATGATTAATTTGCCCTGGCAATCGCGGCCAGTACAGCTACTGGAAAAGTCTGTTAACGTGTATGGGGATGGAGCGGAAATCCTCCGGGGACATCTCCAGAAAGCTCTCCTTCATGTACTCCCAAAGCCTTTGCAAAAGGTTTCTGGGGAGGGCTGCCTTATCCCGTCCGCCATGGTAGGACACTTTACCACGCCAGGCCAGTAGCACGTAGTCTGGAATCATTGCATAACAAAGCATGGCAGCGTATGGTCCCGGTGTTTGCTGGCATGCAGACAACATCCATTCCTTATCGCTATTTGTTATCCTCAGGAGAGTGATATCATTCACGGTCATCTAGTTGAAATGGGGCGATTTTATTAAGGGGACATTGAGAGGTGCCCGTTCCTGCTCTGCTGAACAGAAATGTTCCCCGCTGTTAGCCACGCGGGGGGTGGAGGGGTGAAGTGATCATCACAGAGAATTGGGTGTGGGGGGGAGGGGGGTTAGTTGGGTTTGTGCTGCATGTTAACCCGGAAACCGCAGCCCCTCCTTTTACATTGCTGTGTAATGTGAACAGCAAAATTTAACGTGAAAGAGTGTACCCATTGTTCTCTAAAATGTGTCTTTTTTAACCACCTCTCCCTTCCCCTCCACAAGCTGCAAATGTTTCTCCTTCACAGAGGCTAGTGAAGATTAGAAAGAGAAAACGAAGGATGCGGGACGATATGTTCACGGAGCTCCAGATGTACTCCCACGCTGACAGAGCACAGCAGAATGCGTGGAGGCAGTCAATGTCAGACTACAGAAAAGCACAATATGAACGAGAGGAGAGGTGGCGGGCTGAATCACGGGATGAACAGAGCAAGTGGCGGGCTGAAGATGATAGGTGGCGTCAGCTTGCAGACAGTAGGCAAGAGTCAATGCTCCGGCTGCTGGAGCATCAAACTGATATGCTCCAGCGTATGGTTGAGCTGCAGGAAAGGCAGCAGGAGCAGAGACTGCCGCTACAGCCCCTGTGTAACCAACAGCCCTCCTCCCCAAGTTCCATAGCCTCCTCACCCAGACGCCCAAGAACACGGTGGGGGGGCCTCCGGCCACCCAGTCACTCCACCCCAGATGATTGCCCGAGCATCAGAAGGCTGGCCTTCAATAAGAGTTAAAGTTTTAAACTGCAGTGTGTCCTTTTCCTTCCCTCCTCCCCCACCCATCCCGGGCTACCTTGGCAATTATCCCCCTAGTTGTGTGATGAATTGATAAAGAATGCATGAATGTGAAGTAACAATGACGTTATTGCCTCTGCAAGCGGTGCTCGAAGAGGGGAGGGGAGGGTGGGGTGGTTGATTTACAGGGAAGTAGAGTGAACCGGGTGGGGGGGGGGCGGAGGGTTCATCAAGGAGAAACAAAAAGAAGTTTCAGACCATAGCCTGGCCAGTCACAAACTCATTTTCAAAGCTTCTCTGATGCGCACCGCGCCCTGCTGTGCTCCTCTAACCGCCCTGGTGTCTGGCTGCGCGTAATCAGCGGCCAGGCGATTTGCCTCAACCTCCCACCCTGCCATAAATGTCTCCCCCTTACTCTCACAGATATTGTGGAGCGCACAGCAAGCAGCAATAATATTCTTTTCGCTGAGGTCTGAGCGAGTCAGTAAGCTGTGCCAGCGCGCTTTTAAACGTCCAAATGCACATTCCACCACCATTCAGCACTTGCTCAGCCTGTAGTTGAACAGGTCCTGACTCCTGTCCAGGCTGCCTCTGTATGGCTTCATGAGCCATGGCATTAACGGTCAGGCTGGGTCCCCAAGGATCACGATAGGGATTTCAACATCCCCAACAGTTACTTTCTGGTCCGGGAAGAAAGTCCCTTCCTCCAGCTTTCGAAAGCTGAGTGCCTGAAGACGCGAGCATCATGTACCTTTCCCGACCATCCCACGTTGATGTTGGTGAAACGTCCCTTGTGATCCACCAGGGCTTGCAGCAGCATTGAAAAGTACCCCTTGCGGTTTATGTACTCGGTGGCTTGGTGCTCTGGTGCTCTGGTGCTCTGGTGCCAAGATAGGGATATGGGTTCCGTCTATGGCCCCACCACAGTTTGGGAATCCCATTGCAGCAAAGCCATCCACTATGGCCTGCACGTTTCCCAGAGTCACTACCCTTGATATCACCAGGTCTTTCATTGCCCTGGCAACTTGGATCACAGCAGCCCCCACAGTAGATTTGCCCACTCCAAATTGATTCCCGACTGACCGGTAGCTGTCTGGCGTTGCAAGCTTCCACAGGGCTATCACCACTCGCTTATCAACTGTGAGGGCTGCTCTCATCCTGGTATTCTGGTGCTTCAGGGCAGGGGAAAGCAAGTCACAAAGTTCCATGAAAGTGCCCTTACGCATGCGAAAGTTTCGCAGCCACTGGGAATCGTCCCACACCTGCATCACGATGCGGTCCCACCAGTCTGTGCTTGTTTCCCGGGCCCAGAATCGGCGTTCCACGGCATGAACCTGCCCCAGTAACACCATGATTTCCACATTGCTGGGGCCTGTGCCTTGTGAGAGGTCTATGTCCATGTCAATTTCCTCATCACTCTCATCGGCGCGCTGCAATCGCCTCCTCGGCCGGTCCTGGTTTTGCTTTGGCATGTCCTGGCTCTGCATATACTCCAGGACAATGCGCGTGGTGTTCATAGTGCTCATAATTGCCGTGGTGATCTGAGCGGGCTCCATGATCCCAGTGCTAGCTATGGCACCTGTTCTGAAAAAAAGGCACGAAACTAGTATCTGACGGACCAGGGGAAGGAGGGAGGGAGGGAGGGAGGGGCGAGTGACAACATGGCGTACAGGTACAGGGAATTAAAATCAACAAAGGTGGCTGTGCATCAGGGAGAAACACAAACAACTGTCACACAGAATGGCCCCCCCGAAAGATTGAACTCAAAACCCTGGTTTTAGCAGGCCATTGATTTCACGGAGGGAGGGGGAAGCTAATGAATACAGAACAAATCTATTTTTTACATCTTAAGCTGGCAGCCGACGGTGCAGCATGACTGATAGCCACTGCAGTACGATGACGATGGATACCAATCGTAATATACCATCTTCTACCAAAAGGCAAGGGGCTGCTGCTGTGTAGCAATGCAGCCCTACGTCTGCCAGCCCCACGTCTGCCAGCACCCAGATCACCCTCGGCCTCTTCTGGGTGCTTAGCAGAAAATACTGGGCGCTTGGCAGAAAATAGCATACTACAACTGATAGCCATCATCATCAATACAGTTCAATAGGACTGAGCATGTCTGCCCAGGTGCCTCTGATCGAACCGCAATATGACGACGATGGATACCAGTCGTAATATACCATCTACTGCCAAAAGGCAAAAGGCAAGGGGCTGGTGCAATGCAGTCCTACGGCTGCCAGCCCCACGGCTACCAGTCATGATGCACCGTCTACCGCCAAAAGGCAGTTAGCTGCTGCTGCTGTGTAGCAATGCACTACCACGTCTGCCGGCACCCAGATGACATATGGTGACGGTGAGCTGAGCTGAGCGGGCTCCATGCTTGCCATGGTATGTTGTCTGCACAGGTAACCCAGGTAAAAAGGAGCGAATCTATTGTCTGCCGTTGCTCTGACGGAGGGGGAGGGGCCTGATGACATGTACCCAGAACCCCCCGCGACACTGTTTTGCATCATTCAGGCATTGGGATCTCAACCCAGAATTCCAATGGGCGGAGGAGACTGCGGGAACTGTGGGATAGCTACCCATAGTACAATGCTCCGGAAGTCGACGCTAGCCTCAGTACTGTGGATGCGGTCCGCCGACTAGAGCACTTAGAGCATTTTATGTGGGGACACACACAATTGGCTGTATACAACCGATTTCTATAAAACCGGCTTCTATAAAGTCGACCTAATTTCGTAGTGTAGACATACCCTTAGAAAATCACAGCTCTGGTCTTAGACCAACCTCCTGTCTTCTCCCTAGACATGGCACCTCTTGGTTAGGTGTCAGACACACTGCCTTGGAGAATTTCACTTGCTTTGTAGGTGAAAAGAAGGATTTAGTTCTCCAGGGTTCTCAATTAAGGACCAAAGAAACAAGAAACTGAAAACAGGCTTTAGTTTAGAATTTTAAAGGTCCCTAGGGGGGTTGGACCATAGGTCCCATCAATGGAATAGGCTGCCAAGGGAGCTTGTGGAATCCCCATCATTGGTGATTTTTTGAAAAACAGGTTGGACAAGCAACTGTCCGTGCTGGTCTAGATTTACTAGGTCCTACCTCAGCTTCTCAAGGTCCTTTTCAGCCTCACATTTCTATGGTTCTGTGATTCTATAATATACCTACCAAAGACATTTTTTTCTATTAGGTGGGCTGGCGCCAGCCACAGAATTAGCAGAGATATGGGAATGTTCTTCAAAGGGCAGGACTATTCTTTCCGGGAATTTAGGATGGGATTTTCAAAGAGGCAGGCACCCACTTTCCCTTTGCTTCCAGTCCTGCCCAGACCAGTATTTCTGTGATTCTAGGATCTCTCGTGGATATCGAAGATCATAAGTCAATGGACCCATAGCTGCACACCAGGGTACCATTGCCCAATATAAACACCTGCACTTCATCAACTAAGGCCTGGTATTCAAAGGTGTTTAGGTGCCTGGGAGGTTTTTATAAAGCCTCTTGGTGTCCAAAACGTATTGGTTTCAGTGGGAATTAGCTGCCTAGTTGCTTTTGAAAAACCCTCTAGGTGCCTAAATACGCCCTGGGGCCTGGATCCATAAAGAGACCCAGGCATGGTGACCCACAGTGCGACAACATCTAACTGTTAGGCACCTAAGAATGGGAGTCAGAAAATCCAGAATGCTAGGACGGGAGGCACCTGAGCTAGCCGATGAGAGATGCCGAGGAGAGGAGTGTGTGCTAGCTCAGAGAGAGATGCTTAAGTCCAGTCAGGGAGGCCCTTGTCTCTGCTAGTGAACCACGAACCAGGGGAAGATAGGTGCATGCTCGGTCCGGGGCCTGATCTGGTAGTACCCGATACTTGATGACATCAAATGGATACTCCGATCTAATCAAACATACCTCGCCCTCCAAAACCCCCACTCACCAAAAACATCTGGAACAAAGAAACAAATCAATCAACCAACAAAATACAGTACATCTCCGCTATAAGGAACCCCTTGGGATCCGAGCCATTTCTTCGTTAAAGCCAAGGGTTCATTATAGAAAAAGAGCCCTGCCGCCAGAGCAGCGGCTGACACCTTGAACCCCATGGCCATGGCGGAGGCGGACAGGTCTTCTGGCCCTTGGTCAATACTAGGGGCAGAGAGGTCCTCTGGCCTCGCGGCCGCAGCAGGGGCAGAATTTTTACTCCCCACTCTGGAAAAAGGAGAAGAGACAGAGACCCCATGTGTGAATTTGATATGGTAACTGATTTTACGTGGAAAGTGGTCTGATACCATGGTGATGGGTGGCAGTACAAAAGCCTCAGACGAATCAGTCAATCAATAGATGGAGGGGTGTGTATGGGGATGGATGGATAGATAGACATGATAAGTTCATGGAGGATAGATCCATCAATGGCTATTTACCAAGAGGGTCAGGGATGCAACCCTATGCTCTGGGTGTCCCTAAGCCTCTGACTGCCAGATGCTGGAATTGGACAACACAGGATGGGTCACTCAATAATTGTGCTGTTCTGTTCATTCTCTCTGAGGCATCTGACATTGGCCACTGTGTGAATTCAGGATATTTATATAGGTGTAAATTTATAATAACTCCATTGACATGAGTGGAGTTTTTCTAGATATTTACCAGTGTAAATACCTCAGTGTGCATAAACAGATTGAACGTTAAGTTCTCATGGACACAATAATGTCAACAGTTGATTATATTTATAAAGAAACACAGAATGAGACGATGGTCATGGGAGAAAGATGGCCATTTTATTTTTTGGAGAATAGCCTTGACCTAATCATTTTTCACATGGCAGCACTGATATTCTTGTTCTTCATGCTAAAAAGTATCGAATTCAGCATGGGAGGCACCACGGAATACAAAACAGCCACCATGAGATCCAGGCATGAGATTGAGCTGGAGGTGGGTTTAATATAGGCAAAACTAGCAGTGCAAACAAACACGGAGACCACAATGAAGTGAAGGATGCAGGTGGAGAAGGTTTTATGCCGGCACTGCTCAGAGGGGCTTCTCAGCACTGTTTTGAAGATCAGAACATAAGACACAATTAAAAAATAAAGCAGTTTAAGGTAGAGTACACGCTAAAGGCTATAGCCCCAGTTTCACTGAGATATGAGTCATACAAAGCAAGTTTGAGGAGCTGGGGGATTTCACAGAAGAACTGATCCATCTCATGGTCTCCACAGAAGATTATTGCAAATGTGTTCCAAGTGTGCAGTGCAGAATTGAGAACCCCAATGGCATCCAGATACTGGCTGCCATTTGGACACAAGCTCTCCTGTTCATTATTGACTCGTACTGCAGTTGTTGGCAGATGGAAATGTACCAGTCATACGCCATGATGATTATTAAGGAAAGCTCAGCTGTAGCGAAGAAAAGGAAGGGAAAGACTTGGATGACACAATCTGTATAATGAAATGGCTCTGGTGCTCATGAGGGAATTGGCCATGGACTGGGGTCGACAATGGAGATGGAGCCAAGGTCTAGGATGGATAGATTCATTAGGAAGAAATACATGGGTGTGTGAAGATGATGGTCGAGGGCTATGGATGTGATGATGAGAAGATTCCCAGTCAGGGCTGCCAGGTAAATCCCTAGAAACACCATGAAATGCAAAATCTGCAGCTCCCGAATGTCAGAGAATCCCAGGAGAAGGAACTCAGTCACGGTGATTTGGCTGGACATTTTCTTCCTCTGTACTTCATGTGATGGCTGTGAAGGGAAGGACAAGGGCAATGGCCAGGGTTCGGTTGCAGTCACTAAAGTATAGGCCTTGGTGGAGCCCTAGGCATAACTAACAGTATGAACCAAAGTCTGCAAATAAGAAGAGATGTAATAGAATGTTTGGGTTTGAAATTATCGTATTATTGGACAATATTTGCATTCCCCAGCCTTTCTTAAAGCTCAGTTTCCAATTAAGTGTGGTCAGAAATTTTCTACTTAAATTGTTTTCAAAGGAAAATTGTGTTTTGAATTAATCAAATTTTCATAGAAACTCTCAGGTATCCTCAAATATATTTCATGGATACTTCATATATATATACAGAGGGAAACTGAAAACTCATGTTTTTTGGGTGGATCTACGTTAAAAAAAAAATCAGTTTTCTGCAATTTTTTGCTGAAAATTTTTGTTTCTTACTTGCCAAAACATGAAAAATTGGAGATTTTTGGGAAGTCTATGAAAAACCTATTTTTTTTACAAAAAAATGCTGATAGGCTCTAGCTGGTTGATTGACTTGATAGCAAAAGGCTTAAAGAGTTCCAACCTTAATTCAAATTTATGTTCTTAAATTAGCCCTGTATATTAATACTCTGACATATTTAATTGAAATGGCAAACTTACTGTGCTGGTCTTTGTGGAATTTTTCCCAGCTTGCAATGAATTCAAGCCTCCGGTGTTAGGAATCATTGGTTCTATCTATCTATCTATCTATCTATCTATCTATCTATCTATCTATCTATCTATCTATCTATCTATCTATCTATCTATCTATCTATCTATCTATCTATCTATGCATCCCCTGCCAGGATTGTTTTGTTATCCCTCTCTCTCATGCCCCCATCACTGTATTATGCAGCAGCCATTGTTGTCTCCCTTCGCTGGATGTCCTGAGTTGCTGGGTCTCTTTGCAGTTCCTAGCAGACAGGGATCTACTCCACAGATGGGCACTCCCTGCTCCCCTCCTTGGGTGGGCTTGGCTGAGAGGTGATGGACTAAATGGGATGAGGGACTGAAAGCGTCTCCAAGCTCTAGAGAGGGCCAGGCACAGGAAGGAGGAGAGTGGGGTGGGAAGGAAGTGGTGGCCAGGGCTGGCCAATGGAGAGAATCAGGAGAGAATGTCTGGTGTTTGGAGGTGGGACATAAGGAAGCGGGGATGGGGGGCTGTTCCCTGGGGCTGGGGCCATATCAGGGGAGTGGAGCTGAGCAGAAGAGGGGACTGGTGGGAAAAGGGGTTCAACAGGAATCTCTGAGGAAGCTGAGTCAGAAACTCTGGGTGGAGAATTGGATCTGGGCCATGGAGGGGGACTCTCAAAAAACAGGGACTGAGAGCGTCTGTGAGGTGGAGGGTTGTGAGAGGGGAGGAAGGGGATTAGGGGTTGGGGGGGTTGTTTGCAGGTCTGGGCTGTGTGTGGCAGTGGGAAGGAGACTCCCGGGGACTAGAGTAAGAGCTTTCGGGGGTGGAGGATGCATCAGAATCTGGAGTCAAAGGGCCTGAATCTCTTCTCCCTGAAACCAGACATACTCCAGTGTAACACCATGGACTACCCCTGAGATGAGTGATGGGGGAATCAGCCCAATTGTCTCCAGTGGGTTTACTCCTGATTTACACCAGGGTGACTGAGAGGGAAATCAATTGACTGCAGTGGAGTATTTCTAACTTTTCATACAGTTCGTGCATTTTGGTGCTGATTCATTGTGCATAGCTAGAGATCAAACTGGGGCTCAGATCCTCATGCAGGGTCTCCAAAGTTCAAGAGCCAACTCAGCAGAGTGCGGTCCACCCACTGACCCTCAGGGGGAAATAAAGTGACAGTGTTATTAGCCACAGTGTTTAATTCTCAGTTAGGCGCGTCAGCCTTTGAAGTGCTTGGAGTTACGCCAAACGGATTGCACTGTGCATGTGCCTGGCGAGAGAATGAGATGGTTGAAAGCTGTTTCTGATTTGCAGCCCCATAGCTGATGAAAGGAGAATGTTCTGGTCAACAAACCTAGGCCTTGTGACTTAAAATCTAACCTTGGGCAGAAATCTGTGTCTAAAAACAGGAGGCATCTGCCTCTGTTGAAGGGTTTCTAATCTTGGGGAACTATCCCTTGAGCACAGCCAAATATTGAGACGGTGCTGAAACTATTTTTCAAATGAAATAAATAACCCATACACATGCTCACTGGGACGGGGGGATGATTGGGGGTGGAAGAGTTGGTGGGAAAGGAAGAGAGGAGTTTTGGGGTCAGTGAGAGGAGGGGTGATTATTGGGAGGAGGATAAATGAAGAGGGTGGATAGGAGATGAGTTGGGGGTCAGGAGACAGGTTGTGGGTCAGGAGATATGGAGGGTAACATAAGGGTGAGTGACAGTAGCCTGGGGAATATTGGGGACAGGGGCACCTGACAGACCCACATTCCCCTCCCATGTATGTGCCAATATCTGGAGGTTCCCAATCCATCCATGGGGGTCCAACACTACCTGCTCCTCTCATGTGATCTTGAGGGATTTGTCCTTGCCCTTCTGGGGGGCTTAACCCGTCTCCCTTACCCCTTCCTCATGTGTGCTGGGTCTAGGGAAGCGCTGCCTCTTGGGGTGTGAAGCTGAGAAGAGTCTCATGGAAAGCGTGCACCGACAACACCGTGAAGACCCTGCTGGCCCTGGGGTGACTGGTACGAGTGAAACAGTTCACACCTATCGGAGCTATTGATTCTGGCTGCACCATCTCCTGGAACGGTATTCACTCAGCACAGAACAGCTAATTAAGATTAACAGGCCACTTCTCTGAGCGTCCAATGTGGCAGATGGTGCATCCCACTTTGTGCTGCACTTATGGAGAGGTTCTGGGGGTGGATGTGAGGGGAACCCAGACAGGCACAGAATAGAGTTCCTGTCCAGAAAAACATGGTGGTTCTGAAAAGAGCTTTTTGCTTCTCTTGTCCTCCATATCCATTGCTATCTACAGCTGACACAAGGACCACTTACTCCTACTAACATTTTTCTTTCTCTTCAAACAGCTAGAAAATTAAATAGCCAAAAACTTCATCGAAACAGAGTTAAGGTCTCCCAGTGAGAGCTCGTGCCCAACCAGAAGGTCCCGTTCAGCAAAACTCAAGCTTCAGAAAACCAGGACATACAGAATTAAGGTAAGATATTCTGCCCAAATAACTTTAACTCTGCCCCCTTTGGGCGATGCCCCACAACACCCGTAACACCCATACTCGGGCTCTGCCTTGTCATTGCAATGGACAGGCGCTACCAGCGCTTGCCCTACGCTCGAACACTGTGTCTGAACTATCACTGGGAAACCTTAAGTCTGTGTTAACAAAGGATTTTGCGGGTTTTTTTTTTTGCCATTTATAGCTAGATCGATCAATCAATTCTTATCTGATTTACACTGGTGTAAACCTAGAGCAACTCCACTGACTTCAGTGAATTTTGCCTGGATTATTACCACTATAAACACAGCATGTTGTATAAAAAAGATTGCACATCATCTTCCCACTGAGGCAATAATGTCATCATTTGATTATATCAGTAAGGAAACACAGAATGAAACCATGGTGAAAGGTGAAATCTGAAAATTTAATTTTTGATGAACAACCTCTATCTAGTTAGTTTCTTCAGGGCACCTTTGATCTCCTTGTTCCTCGTGCTGTAGATGAGGAAGGCACCATGGAAGAAAGCACACCTACCACACGATCCAGACCTGATGGAGAGCGGGAGGTGGGCTTCACGTAAGCAAAAACAGCAGTGCAAAATAACAAGGAGACCACAGTGAGGTGAGGAAGGCAGGTGGAGAAGGCTTTATGCCAACCCTGCTCACAGGGGATTCTCACCACTATTTTGAAGATCTGAACATATGACACAATTATAAAACCAAAGCAGCTTAAGCCTAAGAATAGGTTAAAGGAAAGAACCACAGTTTCACCAAGGTACAGGTCAGAGCAGGCCAGCTTGAGTATTTGGGGGTTTCACATTAAAACTGACCCACGATGTTGCCACCACAGAAGGTTATTGCAAACGTGTTCCGAGTGTGCAGTATAGAAAGGAGAATTCCAGTGATCCAGGCACTGGATGCCATTTGGACACAAGCTCTCCTGTTCATTGTCATCTCATAGTGCAGTGGTTGGCAGATGGCGACGTATGAGTCATACGCCATGATGGTGAGAAAAGCAAAGTCAACTGCAGTGAAGAAGATGAAGAGAAAGACTTGGGTAACACATCCAGCATAAGAAATTGACGTGGTGTTTAACAGGGAGTTGGCCACGGACTTGGGAACAGTGAGGGAGATAGATCCAAGGTCTAAGACAGACAGATTTATCAGGAAGAAGTACATGGGGGTGTGAATGTGATGGTCAAGCAGTGCAAGGATGATAACAAGGAGATTCCCTGTCAGGGATACCAGGTAAATCCCTAGAAACAGCACAAAGTGTAAAATACACTGCCACCGAACATCAGAGAATCCCATTATATATATTTAACCTGGCTGTGTGAGGTACCATTCAAACAGTATTTTAAACAAATTGTCTTGTATTGTGCTACAGGCTGAGGTTGCTGGTCCTCTTTTCAGGTCAAATCACATTCCTCTGCTTTTCACTATTCCTCATAGGTCAGGTTTTCTAAACCTTTGATCATTTTTGTTGGTCTCTTCTGAACTCTTTTCAATCTGTCCACATCTTTCTTAAAGTGTGGCACCCAGAACCAGACACAGTACTCCAGCTGAGGCCTCACCAGTGCCAAGTAGAGTGGGACAATTACCTCCCGTGTCTTACATACGACATTCTTTTTAATACACTCCAAATGGTATTAACCTTTTTCGCAACTACATCACATTGTTGACTCATATTCAATTTGTGAACCATTCTAGCCCTGAGATCCTTTTCAGCAATGCCACCACCTAGTGAGTGATTCCCCATTTTGTAGTTGTACCTTTGATTTTTCCTTGGTAAGAGAAGAACCTTGCACTTGTCTTTATTGAATTTCCTCTTGCTGATATTAGACCAACTCTCCAATTTGTCAAGGTCATTTTGAATTCTGATCCTGTCCTCAAAAGTGTTTGCAATCCTTCCCAGCTTGGTGTCATATGCAAGTTTTATAAGCATATTCTCCCCTCCGTTATCCAAGTCGTTAATAAAAATATTGAATAATAGCCTTAAAAATGCCACCAGAAAAGTGTTGCAGGTTTTGATCGTAAAACTATGGGTGGAGATTTTCACCTAGGGGCCTGGCATGACCAATTCCCATTAAAACTAATTGGAATTTTGGTGGCCAAATATCTATAGGCAACCTTGAAAATCTCATCACTGGTCATGTTGGCCCCTCCAGGAACACAAAATAGCCTACATCACCATGAGAGAGGTGGAGTTGTGTTACCCTGAGGTGTTGCCTAATTCAGCTAAAATCTCCCAGAATTAATTTGAATAAATACGGTAAAAAACTGGAGAGAGGATCAGAATCCTCCTACACCATTATTTAAAGATTTTTTTTTAATTCATAGAAATTTAGAATCTTTTTTAAAAAATCTTCCATTTTGTCAATTTTTGGAAAAATGTTCCTATTTTTGGTGGAGATCAAATTAGATTGATAGATTCCATGGCCAGAAGGGACCATAGTGACTGAGTAGACTGACCTCCTGTATAACCCAGCCCACTGAACATCTGCAAAATAATACCTAGAGCAGATCCTTTAGTAAAACATCCAATCTTGATTTGAAAATTTTCAGTGATGGAATCTACAAAATAAGTAATTAATAATAAACTAAGCGAGATATTCAAAGAGGATTAATGGATCTGGGCACTCCTCTCTTGTCAAAAGCCAATGGGATTTAAACACACAAATCCAGTATGTTCCTTTGAATATTTCAGCCTATCTGTATAATGAGAGCATGCAGATACTTTGGAGTACATAAAACTCTATGAGGGATAGAAACTCACCTTCCTCATGCCATAGACCATTCACAAGCTGATGATGAGACTCCGCCATGGGCAGGTTATTCAAGAACTGTCCTCTAAGGGGCCTCTTAAACTTTCCTCTGAATCAGGTGGTACTGGCCACTATCAGGGACAGAATACTGGACTGGATGGTCAAAACATCTTACCTAGTTAGACAGTTCCTATGACAAGCAGATGCTGTCAAATAAAATTGCAATGAATGTTGCACCCACATCAACTCAAATGCATTTAATTTAGTTTTAATTACTCATTATTAAAGCTGGTCAAAAATGAAAATTATATTTCTATGGGAATTGTCATTGTTCTGTAACATCCCATAATATTGCTTTTGGATGGGGGGTGTGCAAAAAAATGAAACTGGAGTCTGAAAAGTGTTTGGTTTTCAATAAACTTCTCCAGTAAAAATGCAAGTTGATGGTAAACATTTTATAGTTTTGGGAAAAGATTTCTGATATTGAAAACTTCCCCCCCCAAACCTGAAAAAATATACAAAAATGTTTTCCATTTCCAGGTTTTCATAATACCAAAAACGACTTCCCCCCACCATCACCACTCATTATGAATTATCCTCCAAGTAACTATTATGCCCATTGGACAGATGACAAACTGAGGAATGGAGTGGTGAAGAGACTGAACAAAGTCAGGGGAATAGTTGGGATCAGATCTCAGGACACCTTGACCCTTAGCTTTTTAATAATTAATTAATTATCTGATAGTTGCACCTGATATGAGAGGCCCATTATATTATGTAAGACACAGTCTCCGCCCCAAAGAACTTCCAGTAGAAAAGACAGGCAAAGGGTGCGAGGGAAAAGACAGCCCTAGGGAATGACTTTCCCAAGGTAACACAGCAGGTCAGCGGCAGGGCTAGGAATTGTTGCCAGATGTCTGGAGTACAGTCCTGTGTGCCCTTAGTGTTCGCCTCACAATCTTTCCTCTAGACCCTGCTGCCTTGTTTTAATTGTGATTATTTTAGTTTCTGAAAACTCTCCAGGGAACTAGAGGGCAAGAAAATTAATTCTTGCCTCTGAGCCCTTGAGGGCTCCAGGGAGTGAGTCCGACAAACGCGTAGGAAACAGACATGGATAAATCACCTTCCCGCAGCACCAACGTTTTTGACACACAGCTCATCTGCAGAGAGCACAGATCTCAGTGTATTTGCAGCAGCTCAGCCTCAGTATGAGGGGGGAACAGCCTCTCATAATACAGTGATAGGGCATTAGATAGAGAGATTGATCGATAGAGGGGTGTGCATGGGGCTAGAGAGAGAGGGGTAACCAGTTGCAGTCTGTAGCTGGAGGAGAAAAGACATCTCAGTCTGGGAGGATTCCACACACACCGGCACCGTAAGTTTGCTCTTGCAATGAAATATATTTGTGAGTTACAGAGTGGCATTTTAAGGAAGAAATTGTAAGAGCCAATAGATTTTTTTTCATATTTTTACTCTTACCTCAATTTGGGCATGGGAAACTGAGGCAGTCCAAAGCATTTACCTTAGGAAAGAGGGGGCAGAATATTCGTGCCTCAGTTTCATTATATTGGGAGTGGGGAATTGATCAAATTGACACACATACATTTTAGAATGGATCGAGGGTTTACATTAAAATTGTCCAAAAATTGTAACAAACACTATCGGCTCATTGTTGCTTTTCTCTCTGTATACATTAGTTTCTTGTTATTTCTGTCTATCTGTCTGTTTATACTTTTCTCTCTATATTAGTTTGTTTATACTTCTCTATCTACCTGTTAGTTTGGGTTCGTTCTGTTTTTCTCTCTCACTCTCTGTATTGGTTCTTTTCTTACTTGTGTCTCTCTGTTAGTTTTTTGTTAGATCTATCAAACTATCTATCTACCTATCTAGCATCAGTTTGTGTCTAGTTCTCAGTTTATTGTTTCATCTGTCTATTAGATTGCTGCAAAGGTAGTTGAGTCAAGTGGGTTAGCCCTAGTGGGGACGAGGAGCCTGGATTCAATCCCCAGCTCTGGAAACGGAGTGGGGTCAAGTGGGTAAGAATAGCAAGGACTGAGAGCCAGGACTCCTGAGTTTTATATGTGACCCTGGGAGGAAATTCAGTCCAGTGTTTAGATGAGCCAGAACTGGGGGTTCTATTTCTGTCTCTCATAAAGACTGTGGGACCGGCACCCCTCATAACTTAAAGCTGAGTGGTTAGGGCACTCGTCTGGCCTGTGACAAACTCAGACTCCCTCTGACTGATGAAGAGAAGGGATTTGAATTCCCAATTTACAGGAGGGTGCCTGAGCCGCTAGGCTACGGGCTGTTCTGAAATGAGACTGTTTCAGTCTCTCCTTTTGAAGCTGCTCCACTTTGTATCAATAATTAAATAGTCATTGGAGCAGGGACTAGAACTTGGCTCTACCAGACACCAGGTGAGTGCCCCAAGTACCACGCTGGAGAATCACTCTCACTCCCCTACCCTGGCCCAATGACTCTCCATTGTCACTCGCAGCAATCATTCCTGTTGGCAATGGAGAGTCACTGGGACAGAGGCTGAGATGCAGTCTAATGTACACGCTAGAGGAGGGAACTATGAGTCATGACACCTCACTTTGATCCCAGCTGTGGGAGGGAGTTGAGTCCAGTGAGTAAAGCCAGAATTCTTGGCCTGTATTTCCAGCTCCGGGTGGGGTGTTGGATTTAGTGGGTTAGAGCAGGGAGCGAAATGGGAGTCAGCACTCTTTGTTTCTCTTCCAAGCTCTGGGAGGGAGTTTAGCTGAGTGGGTAGAGAAGCAGGAGGGGAGCCGGAACATTTGTCTCTCGCAATGAGCGTGGAAATTCAGCTAGAAGGGGGGACGAGGCATCAGGACTCCTGAACTGTATTCCTGACTCGAGTTTAATGTGTAATTATGCCTGGGTTTGGTCACCTCCATGCAAAATGCTGCTCCCATTTAGAGCAGTATAAATGGGGAATAATTCCATGGCATGCAGTGAAATTACCCCACATTCACAGCAGTGCCCCTGACAGCAGAATCAGGCCAGCCAGACCCCCAATTCCCTCAGTAAACTGAGAATATTAACATTTATACACCATTATCCAGAGTTCACCCACCTCTGGGTGACAGAGGTATACAAATACCTCAAAAGCAATTGTTCCTAATTCTCCCCTCCATTAGCCTGGTGTAAATTAGGAGTAACTGCACTGGAGTCCATTGAACTGATTCTACTTTCTCTCACCCCAGTGTAAATCAGGAGTAACTCCATTGGAATCAGTGGGACTGTTTCCCCCATTCTCATTCCCATATTACATCAATCTTCAGAAGCTAAGGGTCTGACTCAAGGAAATTAAGGTGGTTTTCACAAAAGGAGAGTTATTTTACTGATCTAATCCTGGCCCTTGCTGTTCTGAAATGAGACTGCCTCAGTCTCTCCTGTTGAAGCTGCTCCACTTTGTATCAATAATTAAATAGTCATTGGAGCAGGGACATGAACTTGGCTCTACCAGACACCAGGTGAGTGTCCCAAGTACCACGCTTGAGAATCACTCTCACGCCCCTACCCTGGCCCAATGACTCTCCATTATCACTCACAGCAGTCATTCCTGATGGCAGTGGAGAGTCCCTGGGACAGAGGCTGAGATGCAGTCTGATGTAGTCATTAGAGGAGGGGACTGGGAGTCATGACACCTCACTTGTGTTCCCAGCTCTGGGAGAGAGTTGAGTCCACTGGGTAGAGCAAGAACTCCTGTCCTGTATTTCCAGCTCCGGGAGGCGTGTTGCATTTAGTGGGTTAGAGCAGGGGGCAAACTGGGAGTCAGGAGTCCTGGGTTCCCTTCCAAGCTCTGGAAGGGAGTTTAGTTGAGTGGTTAGAGAAGCAGGAGGGGAGCTGGAATGTCTGTCTCTCGCAGCGAGCATGGAAATCTGGCTAGAACTGGGGACGGGGCATCAGGACTCCTGAGCTGTATTCATGATTAGAGTTTACCGCATAATTATGGCTGGGTTTGGTCACCTCCATGCGAGATGCTGCTCCCATTTAGAGCAGTATAAATGGGGAGTAATTCCATGGCATGCTGTGAAATTACCCCACATTCACAGCAATGCCCCTGACAGCAGAATCTGGCCAGCCAGACACCCGATTCCCCTCAGTAAACTGAGGATAGTAACATTTATACAACATTATCCAGAGTTCGTCCACCTTTGGGTGACAGAGATATACAAATACCTCAAAAGCAATTATTCCTAATTCTCCTCTCCATCACCCTGGTGTAAATTAGTAGTCACTGCACTGGAGCCCATTGAGCTGATTCTACTTTCCCTCACCCCAGTGTAAATCAGGAGTAACTCCATTGGAGTCAATGAGACTGTTTCCCCCCTCCTCATTCCCATATTATACCAATCTTCACAAGCTAAGGGTATGACTCAAGGAAATTAAGGTGGTTTTCACAAAAGGAGAGTTATTTTACTGATCTAATCCTGGCCCTTGCTCTTGTCCCTCCCTCTGCAACCATCACACGATGTTCTGAGAAAGAAAATGTCCAACCGAACCACGGTGACCGAGTTCCTTCTCCTGGGATTCTCTGATGTTCGGGAGCTGCAGATTTGGCACTTTGTGGGGTTTCTAGTGATGTACTTGGCAGCCCTGGTGGGGAATCTTCTTATCTTCATAGCCATCGCCTTCGACCACCACCTTCACACCCCCATGTACTTCTTCCTGATGAATCTGTCCATCCTAGACGTTGGCTCCATCTCTGTCACCGTCCCCAAATCCATGGCCAACTCCCTCATGAACACCAGGTCCATTTCCTATGCTGGATGTGTTGCCCAAGTCTTTTTCCTCTTCTTCTTCATCACAGCGGCTTTTTCCCTTCTCGTTGTCATGGCGTATGACCGATATGTTGCCATCTGCCAACCACTGCACTATGACACAATGATGAACAGCAGAGCTTGTGTCCAAATGGCAGCTGGTGCCTGGATCAGTGGGATTCTCAACTCTGTACTACACAGCGGGAACACGTTTGCATTGACCTTCTGTGGAGGCAACATGGTGGATCAGTTCTTCTGTGAAATCCCCTATCTACTCAAGCTCGCCTGCTCTGACTCCTATCTGAGTGAAGTTAGGGTTCTTGCATTTAGTGTGTGTTTAGTCTTAGGCTGCTTTGTTTTTATGATTGTGTCATATGTTCAGCTCTTCAAATCAGTGCTCAGAATCCCCTCTGAGCAGGGACGACATAAAGCCTTCTCCACCTGCCTTCTTCACCTCACTGTGGTCTCCTTGTTTGTTTGCACTGGGGCCTTTGCCTACCTGAAACCCACCTCCAGCTCCCCATCTGTTCTGGATCTTGTGGCGGCTGTTCTTTATTCCGTATTGCCACCAATCGTGAATCCAATTATCTACAGCATGAGGAACAAAGAGATCAAAGCTGCCCTGAGGAGACTGACTGGGTGTAGGTAATTCACCAAGAATTAATTTTCTGTCTTTCTCTAATTAAAATTTGCTTATATAGTATCTTTAAGTATTCATTAATGTCAGTTATTTTCATAACCACACAGATTGCACACAAACACGTCTGATTTTGACCTAGTTGCACCAATGCAAATCTAGATTAACTCCGCTGATGTCACTGCCGCTGGGGTGATTTACACGATTAGAAAATCTGGTCCAGTTGTGGAGTAAATGGGTGTAAATTGTGTGCACAAGAGGAATCAGACTTTCATTCTGTGCCAAAACAATACCCGTTACACTGCTTGGCCACTAGCGCCTGTTCCATGGCCACTGAAAAGAATGATGGGAGTTGTCTTGCTTGTGTGTATAAATCAGGGAGTGGCTTCATTGGAACCAGAGGAGTCAGACTGGTGTAAGACTGGGGTAGGTGAGAAGACATTTGGGGTAGATCCTCAACATATCAGTGTAGTTCCATTGACTTTGGTGGCAGAAAATCAAATTGCAGCATCTGTGGAGCTGACCTACTGCCTCCAATGGAGCTGTATATCCATTGCCACCGGCTGGGGACTGGGCCCATTGTCTTATAAACCACCATTCATGCCCTAACCACTAGGTGGGGGACAAGAGGCCAGACTGTGTTAGCTCACATGTACATTCGGGCATGTGGGAGATGGAGAGACTGGCTAGAAATTACAGGGAGGTTTCTAACCACCAGCAGGGTGAGGTTCTGGAGCATCCTCCCAGTAGGAGTTGTGGGGGGAAAATGACTGAATTAGTTTGAAGAGAGCTGGACAAATGTCTGAGTGGGACTGTATGACAGGGCTGCTTGTGCTGGTGGCGGGAAGGGCTCAGCAGCCCTGGGGCTCACTTGCATCGTATGTCTTATGTTCCTAAAAGCTCATGCTTCAGGGTTTCATCTGGCCCCTGGCAGGGGTCAGGAAGGGATTCCTCCCATCGACCCAGTGTATTCTGGGAGGCTTTTTTTTAAATCTCTGAAGCATTGGGCAGCCCGGGCTGGAGATGGGACATTGGGCGGGATGTGCCAGGGCTCTGAGATTACACCGAGCCATTCTCTCTTTCTCTGGTTCTTTGCTGGCTGGTTCTTGCCCACATGCTTAGGGTCTAACTGATCATCATGTGGGGGTCAGGAAGGAACTTCCCCCCCTGGTCAGATTGGCAGGGACGTTGTGGGTGGTCACTTTCCTCAGAAACGTGTGGTGCAGATCACTTGCCAGGATTTTCTGGGTGTATCTCAATTATTTCCCTGCCATTAAGGGGGCCTCAGGCACTGGTGCCCCTCGGTCTCTCCTATTATCAGGTTTATTCCTGGATCATCTCAGACATGCCCATTCCTAGTCCCTCTGCACCCTGGAGACCAAAGATGCATGGCATTGGCAGGGGTGCTCTCAGCTCAGGTTGGTAGAGCTGGTCAAAGTAACTTGTCACTGGGAAATGGTTTCCTCAACCTGTTCATGACAAATGCTGCTATGTTTTTAGATGAGTTAAACAGTCTGAGAATATCTTAGAAAAATGTTTCCCAGCTCCTCCCTCAACTAGGTTGGCCACTGAGGCATTCCCAGCATACGAGATCTGACGGGTTCGATCACAGAAACCCCCTTGGGAACTGCCACCTGTTGTGCCTGGACTACTTCTGAGCCTGTCTTCCCTGCCAGCTTGGGACTTTAGTGCCTTGCCTGGTTTGAGCCCGACATGCTAGCCTGGTACAAACACAGACCCAGGTCTGAACCACATCCGCCAAAAGCTGCAGGCTTATCTGAAAACAGCTTAAGAAGTGTTCCTGTCTCCAACACTCAGGTACCCTACTCTGAATGCGGTCCAACCCCCAAATAAATCAGTTTTACCCTTGTACAAGGGTTAACCGGGGCTCGACCCTCTCCGGGGCGGCGGGGAGCCACACGGGCTCACTACAGACAGTTATTGTTTGGGGAATTAGTCTGTCCGCGGGGGTCTTGCTCGGAAGCCCTTGCGGTAACTGAAATAAACAATGTAAGCCCAGGCCCGAGTCAGGGCGGGCAACAATGAGTCAGTGGCTCAGACCCTCAGGCAGGGCTGAGCAGGAGCAGTACAATCAATAGTAGGCCCAGGAACTAGGTCAGGGCAGGGCAATGCAGAGTCAGAGCTCAGTCCCTTAGGCAGGGCTGAGCAACAACAGTATACACAGTAGGGAGCCCAGGCCCTGGGCCAGGGCGGGGCAACAATGGGTCAGGGCTCAGGCCCACAGTCAGGGCTGAGCAACAACAGTACAAATAGTGTTGAGCCCAGGCCCTAGGTCAGGGCGGGGCAATGCAGAGTCAGAGCTCAGGCCCTTAGGCAGGGCTGAGCAACAACTGTACAAATAATAGGAGGCCCAAGCTCTAGGTCAGGGCGGGGCAACAATGCTGAGTTAGTAGCTCAGGCCCTCAAGCAGGGCTGAGCAGTAACAGTACAAACAATAGCACTAGGCCCAAGCCTCCTCAGGCCTGGGAGAGGGGGAGACTGCCACCCACGAGTTGGGTGGCAGAGGGGACGCAGGCCCTCCCACTCCACTGCATCCCAGCCCAGGGCCCTAGCAGCGGCAGAAGACCCGCTGCATAGTCAGTGGGGATCCTGGCCACAACACACTGACATGGGCTCTGGCAGTGCTGCAGCCAGACTGGCGTCGGCTGCCCCTGGGCTACTTCCAGACTCCCCCTCGGGTAGTACCTGGGTCAGAGTGTTGTCCTCTGGGGGGTCCAGCACCACAGGTTCCTCTGGATAGCGAGCGTCGGGCAGGTCCAGCAACTCCTCCGGGTAGCAGGTGCAGGGCAGGCCCGGGCAGTCCTGGCGGCTGCCTTGGGCCGCAGAGTTTTCCAGGTCATGAGCTGGGCTGGAGGTATCTGGCCCCTCCGATGGCTTGGGCCTTACTGATCTCTGAGGGCGAACCTTTATACTTCCGGGTTGCCGCCTGACCCTCTGAGGTGTGGGCTCTGTGCTCCCTAGCTCCGCCCACTCTGGCCTCCGGCTGGGCTCTTCCCTCTCTGGGGCGGCAGGGAGCCACACCGCCTCACTACAACCCTGTATAAAGTTTATACAGGATAAACTCATAAATTGTTCACCCTATATAATGTTGATAGATAGATATGCACAGCTGTTTGCCCCTCCCCCCAGGTATTAATACATTCTCTGGGTTAATTAATAAGTCAAAAGTGATTTAATTCAATACAAAGAGCAGGATTTAAGTGGTTCCAAGTAATAATAGTCACAACAAAATGAATTACCAAGAATAATAAAATAAAACATGCAAGACTATGCCTAATACAGTAAGAAAGTGATTCCAGATGAAATCTCACCCTCGGAGATGTTCCAATAAGCTTCTTTTACAGACTAGCCTCCTTCTAGTCTGGGTCCAGCAATTACTCACAGCCCTGTGGTTACTGTCCTTTGTTCCAGTTTTTTTCAGGTATCATAACTTCGAATAAAAAAATATATATGCATGTAAATAGGATGAATATATCCAGTAGATCATAACCTTTGCAGAGATATGTTAAATGGCACATCTAACATAAAACATATTCCAGTCATGTCATATTTACACTCATAAGCATATTTCCATAAAGCATGATGGGGTTTATTATTTCTAGAAAGCAACGCCACACCGGACATTCTGGTACTCTGGGAAAGCTGTGGCCCCGCCCCTACCTCATGGTCCTGCCTGCCAGTGTGACCTTGCATGCGTCCCTCATCCGTGATACTGGATGAGGGACGCATGCAGTACCAGAGAGGGGACAAACCACACAGAAAGGGGATTATCCAGCTTAAAACGAAATGAATGGCCAGCTACCCACCATGCTCACCACTCCCAAAGAGCTTCTGCGTGGCTTCCTAGAAATCTCCTCTACCAGGAATAAGTTCCAACAAACTGGATCTCCTGCATTCTGTCGCAAAAGCACTGAGTAGATATGATTGGGTCAAGTCTATTCTCCAAAAAATTTCTCCCGTGACCATCATCTCATTCTGTGTTTCTTTATAAATATAATCAACTCTTGACATTATTGTCTACATGAGAACATAATGTGCAATATGTTTATGCACACTGAGGTATTTAAACTGGTCAATATCTAGAAAAACTGCACTCGGGTCAATGGAGTTACTATAAATTTACACCTATATAAATATCCTGTATTCACACAGTGGTCAATGTCAGATCCTTCAGAGAGAATGAACAGAACAGGACAATTATTGAGTGACCCATCCTGTGTTGTCCAATTCCAGCATCTGGAGTAGGGCCTAATGGACTTAAAGGAGTCCTTGGGAACTTGTGTTTAACTCCTTAGGCCTCTTAGAAAATCACAGCTCTGGTCTTAGATCAACCTCCTGTCTTCTCCCTAGACATGGCACCTCTGGGTTAGGTGTCATACACACTGCCTTGGAGAATTTCAGTTGCTTTGTAGGTGAAAAGAAGGATTTAGTTCTCCAGGGTTGTCAATTACATACCAAACAAACAAGAAACTGAAAACAGGCTTTAATTTAGAATTTTAAAGGTCCCTAGGGGGTTTGGACCATAGGTCCCATCAATGGAATAGGCTGCCAAGGGAGCTTGTGGAATCCCCATCATTGGAGATTTTTTGAAAAACAGGTTGGACAAGCAACTGTCAGTGCTGGTCTAGATTTACTAGATCCTGCCTCAGCTTCTCAAGGTCCTTTTCAGCCTCACATTTCTATGGTTCTGTGATTCTATAATATATCTACAAAAGACATTTTTTTCTATTAGGTGGGCTGGCACCATCCGCAGAATTAGCAGAGATATGGGAATGTTCTTCAAAGGCGAGGACTATTCTTTCCAGGAATTTAGGATGGGATTTTCAAAGAGCCAGGCACCCAATTTCCCTTTGCTTCCAGTCCCTCCCAGAACAGTATTTCTGTGATTCTAGGATCTCTGGTGGATATCGAAGTTCATAAGTCAATGGACCCATAGCTGCACACCAGGGTATCATTGCCCAATATAAACACCTGCACTTCATCACCTAAGGCCTGGTATTCAAAGGTGTTTAGGTGCCTGGGAGATTTTTATAAAGCCTCTTGGTGTCCAAAACTTATTGTTTTCAGTGGGAATTAGCTGCCTAGTTGCTTTTGAAAAACCCTCTAGGTGCCTAAATACCCCCTGGGGCCTGGATCCATAAAGAGACCCAGGCATGGTGACCCACAGTGCGGCAACACCTAACTGTTAGGCACCTAGAAAATCACTGGGGCAACAATAGGGTCACACACAGCCTGAGTCAGGCCCTGGGCTCCCATATGACGGATAGGGAGAGACAGACACCTAAGAATGGGTGTCACAAAATCCAGCATGCTAGGAGAGGAGGCACCTGAGCTAGCCGATGGGAGATGCCGAGTAGAGGAGTGTGTGCTAGCTCAGAGAGAGATGCTTAAGTCCAGTCAGGGAGGCCCTTGTCTCTGCTAGCGAACCACGAACCAGGGGAAGATAGGGGCATGCTCGGTCTGGGGCCTGATCTGGTAGTACCCGATACTTGATGACATCAAATGGATTCTCCGATCTAATCAAACATACCTTG
>NC_088696.1:0-2500 GCF_028017835.1 Emys orbicularis
CCTAACCCTAACCCTAACCCTAACCCTAAACCCTAACCCTAACCCTAACCCTAACCCTAACCCTAACCCCTAACCCTAACCCTAACCCTAACCCTAACCCTAACCCTAACCCTAACCCTAACCCTAACCCTAACCCTAACCCTAACCCTAACCCTAACCCTAACCCTAACCCTAACCCTAACCCTAACCCTAACCCTAACCCTAACCCTAACCCTAACCCTAACCCTAACCCTAACCCTAACCCTAACCCTAACCCTAACCCTAACCCTAACCCTAACCCTAACCCTAACCCTAACCCTAACCCTAACCCTAACCCTAACCCTAACCCTAACCCTAACCCTAACCCTAACCCTAACCCTAACCCTAACCCTAACCCTAACCCTAACCCTAACCCTAACCCTAACCCTAACCCTAACCCTAACCCTAACCCTAACCCTAACCCTAACCCTAACCCTAACCCTAACCCTAACCCTAACCCTAACCCTAACCCTAACCCTAACCCTAACCCTAACCCTAACCCTAACCCTAACCCTAACCCTAACCCTAACCCTAACCCTAACCCTAACCCTAACCCTAACCCTAACCCTAACCCTAACCCTAACCCTAACCCTAACCCTAACCCTAACCCTAACCCTAACCCTAACCCTAACCCTAACCCTAACCCTAACCCTAACCCTAACCCTAACCCTAACCCTAACCCTAACCCTAACCCTAACCCTAACCCTAACCCTAACCCTAACCCTAACCCTAACCCTAACCCTAACCCTAACCCTAACCCTAACCCTAACCCTAACCCTAACCCTAACCCTAACCCTAACCCTAACCCTAACCCTAACCCTAACCCTAACCCTAACCCTAACCCTAACCCTAACCCTAACCCTAACCCTAACCCTAACCCTAACCCTAACCCTAACCCTAACCCTAACCCTAACCCTAACCCTAACCCTAACCCTAACCTAACCCTAACCCTAACCCTAACCCTAACCCTAACCCTAACCCTAACCCTAACCCTAACCCTAACCCTAACCCTAACCCTAACCCTAACCCTAACCCTAACCCTAACCCTAACCCTAACCCTAACCCTAACCCTAACCCTAACCCTAACCCTAACCCTAACCCTAACCCTAACCCTAACCCTAACCCTAACCCTAACCCTAACCCTAACCCTAACCCTAACCCTAACCCTAACCCTAACCCTAACCCTAACCCTAACCCTAACCCTAACCCTAACCCTAACCCTAACCCTAACCCTAACCCTAACCCTAACCCTAACCCTAACCCTAACCCTAAACCCTAACCCTAACCCTAACCCTAACCCTAACCCTAACCCTAACCCTAACCCTAACCCTAACCCTAACCCTAACCTAACCCTAACCCTAACCCTAACCCTAACCCTAACCCTAACCCTAACCCTAACCCTAACCTAACCCTAACCCTAACCCTAACCCTAACCCTAACCCTAACCCTAACCCTAACCCTAACCCTAACCCTAACCCTAACCCTAACCCTAACCCTAACCCTAACCCTAACCCTAACCCTAACCCTAACCCTAACCCTAACCCTAACCCTAACCCTAACCCTAACCCTAACCCTAACCCTAACCCTAACCCTAACCCTAACCCTAACCCTAACCCTAACCCTAACCCTAACCCTAACCCTAACCCTAACCCTAACCCTAACCCTAACCCTAACCCTAACCCTAACCCTAACCCTAACCCTAACCCTAACCCTAACCCTAACCCTAACCCTAACCCTAACCCTAACCCTAACCCTAACCCTAACCCTAACCCTAACCCTAACCCTAACCCTAACCCTAACCCTAACCCTAACCCTAACCCTAACCCTAACCCTAACCCTAACCCTAACCCTAACCCTAACCCTAACCCTAACCCTAACCCTAACCCTAACCCTAACCCTAACCCTAACCCTAACCCTAACCCTAACCCTAACCCTAACCCTAACCCTAACCCTAACCCTAACCTAACCCTAACCCTAACCCTAACCCTAACCCTAACCCTAACCCTAACCCTAACCCTAACCCTAACCCTAACCCTAACCCTAACCCTAACCCTAACCCTAACCCTAACCCTAACCCTAACCCTAACCCTAACCCTAACCCTAACCCTAACCCTAACCCTAACCCTAACCCTAACCCTAACCCTAACCCTAACCCTAACCCTAACCCTAACCCTAACCCTAACCCTAACCCTAACCCTAACCCTAACCCCTAACCCTAACCCTAACCCTAACCCTAACCCTAACCCTAACCCTAACCCTAACCCTAACCCTAACCCTAACCCTAACCCTAACCCTAACCCTAACCCTAACCCTAACCCTAACCCTAACCCTAACCCTAACCCTAAACCCTAACCCTAACCCTAACCCTAACCCTAACCCTAACCCTAACCCTAACCCTAACCCTAACCCTAACCCTAACCCTAACCCTAACCCTAACCCTAACCCTAACCCTAACCCTAACCCTAACCCTAACCCTAACCCT
>NC_088696.1:5000-12500 GCF_028017835.1 Emys orbicularis
CCTAACCCTAACCCTAACCCTAACCCTAACCCTAACCCTAACCCTAACCCTAACCCTAACCCTAACCCTAACCCTAACCCTAACCCTAACCCTAACCCTAACCCTAACCCTAACCCTAACCCTAACCCTAACCCTAACCCTAACCCTAACCCTAACCCTAACCCTAACCCTAACCCTAACCCTAACCCTAACCCTAACCCTAACCCTAACCCTAACCCTAACCCTAACCCTAACCCTAACCCTAACCCTAACCCTAACCCTAACCCTAACCCTAACCCTAACCCTAACCCTAACCCTAACCCTAACCCTAACCCTAACCCTAACCCTAACCCTAACCCTAACCCTAACCCTAACCCTAACCCTAACCCTAACCCTAACCCTAACCCTAACCCTAACCCTAACCCTAACCCTAACCCTAACCCTAACCCTAACCCTAACCCTAACCCTAACCCTAACCCTAACCCTAACCCTAACCCTAACCCTAACCCTAACCCTAACCCTAACCCTAACCCTAACCCTAACCCTAACCCTAACCCTAACCCTAACCCTAACCCTAACCCTAACCCTAACCCTAACCCTAACCCTAACCCTAACCCTAACCCTAACCCTAACCCTAACCCTAACCCTAACCCTAACCCTAACCCTAACCCTAACCCTAACCCTAACCCTAACCCTAACCCTAACCCTAACCCTAACCCTAACCCTAACCCTAACCCTAACCCTAACCCTAACCCTAACCCTAACCCTAACCCTAACCCTAACCCTAACCCTAACCCTAACCCTAACCCTAACCCTAACCCTAACCCTAACCCTAACCCTAACCCTAACCCTAACCCTAACCCTAACCCTAACCCTAACCCTAACCCTAACCCTAACCCTAACCCTAACCCTAACCCTAACCCTAACCCTAACCCTAACCCTAACCCTAACCCTAACCCTAACCCTAACCCTAACCCTAACCCTAACCCTAACCCTAACCCTAACCCTAACCCTAACCCTAACCCTAACCCTAACCCTAACCCTAACCCTAACCCTAACCCTAACCCTAACCCTAACCCTAACCCTAACCCTAACCCTAACCCTAACCCTAACCCTAACCCTAACCCTAACCCTAACCCTAACCCTAACCCTAACCCTAACCCTAACCCTAACCCTAACCCTAACCCTAACCCTAACCCTAACCCTAACCCTAACCCTAACCCTAACCCTAACCCTAACCCTAACCCTAACCCTAACCCTAACCCTAACCCTAACCCTAACCCTAACCCTAACCCTAACCCTAACCCTAACCCTAACCCTAACCCTAACCCTAACCCTAACCCTAACCCTAACCCTAACCCTAACCCTAACCCTAACCCTAACCCTAACCCTAACCCTAACCCTAACCCTAACCCTAACCCTAACCCTAACCCTAACCCTAACCCTAACCCTAACCCTAACCCTAACCCTAACCCTAACCCTAACCCTAACCCTAACCCTAACCCTAACCCTAACCCTAACCCTAACCCTAACCCTAACCCTAACCCTAACCCTAACCCTAACCCTAACCCTAACCCTAACCCTAACCCTAACCCTAACCCTAACCCTAACCCTAACCCTAACCCTAACCCTAACCCTAACCCTAACCCTAACCCTAACCCTAACCCTAACCCTAACCCTAACCCTAACCCTAACCCTAACCCTAACCCTAACCCTAACCCTAACCCTAACCCTAACCCTAACCCTAACCCTAACCCTAACCCTAACCCTAACCCTAACCCTAACCCTAACCCTAACCCTAACCCTAACCCTAACCCTAACCCTAACCCTAACCCTAACCCTAACCCTAACCCTAACCCTAACCCTAACCCTAACCCTAACCCTAACCCTAACCCTAACCCTAACCCTAACCCTAACCCTAACCCTAACCCTAACCCTAACCCTAACCCTAACCCTAACCCTAACCCTAACCCTAACCCTAACCCTAACCCTAACCCTAACCCTAACCCTAACCCTAACCCTAACCCTAACCCTAACCCTAACCCTAACCCTAACCCTAACCCTAACCCTAACCCTAACCCTAACCCTAACCCTAACCCTAACCCTAACCCTAACCCTAACCCTAACCCTAACCCTAACCCTAACCCTAACCCTAACCCTAACCCTAACCCTAACCCTAACCCTAACCCTAACCCTAACCCTAACCCTAACCCTAACCCTAACCCTAACCCTAACCCTAACCCTAACCCTAACCCTAACCCTAACCCTAACCCTAACCCTAACCCTAACCCTAACCCTAACCCTAACCCTAACCCTAACCCTAACCCTAACCCTAACCCTAACCCTAACCCTAACCCTAACCCTAACCCTAACCCTAACCCTAACCCTAACCCTAACCCTAACCCTAACCCTAACCCTAACCCTAACCCTAACCCTAACCCTAACCCTAACCCTAACCCTAACCCTAACCCTAACCCTAACCCTAACCCTAACCCTAACCCTAACCCTAACCCTAACCCTAACCCTAACCCTAACCCTAACCCTAACCCTAACCCTAACCCTAACCCTAACCCTAACCCTAACCCTAACCCTAACCCTAACCCTAACCCTAACCCTAACCCTAACCCTAACCCTAACCCTAACCCTAACCCTAACCCTAACCCTAACCCTAACCCTAACCCTAACCCTAACCCTAACCCTAACCCTAACCCTAACCCTAACCCTAACCCTAACCCTAACCCTAACCCTAACCCTAACCCTAACCCTACCCTAACCCTAACCCTAACCCTAACCCTAACCCTAACCCTAACCCTAACCCTAACCCTAACCCTAACCCTAACCCTAACCCTAACCCTAACCCTAACCCTAACCCTAACCCTAACCCTAACCCTAACCCTAACCCTAACCCTAACCCTAACCCTAACCCTAACCCTAACCCTAACCCTAACCCTAACCCTAACCCTAACCCTAACCCTAACCCTAACCCTAACCCTAACCCTAACCCTAACCCTAACCCTAACCCTAACCCTAACCCTAACCCTAACCCTAACCCTAACCCTAACCCTAACCCTAACCCTAACCCTAACCCTAACCCTAACCCTAACCCTAACCCTAACCCTAACCCTAACCCTAACCCTAACCCTAACCCTAACCCTAACCCTAACCCTAACCCTAACCCTAACCCTAACCCTAACCCTAACCCTAACCCTAACCCTAACCCTAACCCTAACCCTAACCCTAACCCTAACCCTAACCCTAACCCTAACCCTAACCCTAACCCTAACCCTAACCCTAACCCTAACCCTAACCCTAACCCTAACCCTAACCCTAACCCTAACCCTAACCCTAACCCTAACCCTAACCCTAACCCTAACCCTAACCCTAACCCTAACCCTAACCCTAACCCTAACCCTAACCCTAACCCTAACCCTAACCCTAACCCTAACCCTAACCCTAACCCTAACCCTAACCCTAACCCTAACCCTAACCCTAACCCTAACCCTAACCCTAACCCTAACCCTAACCCTAACCCTAACCCTAACCCTAACCCTAACCCTAACCCTAACCCTAACCCTAACCCTAACCCTAACCCTAACCCTAACCCTAACCCTAACCCTAACCCTAACCCTAACCCTAACCCTAACCCTAACCCTAACCCTAACCCTAACCCTAACCCTAACCCTAACCCTAACCCTAACCCTAACCCTAACCCTAACCCTAACCCTAACCCTAACCCTAACCCTAACCCTAACCCTAACCCTAACCCTAACCCTAACCCTAACCCTAACCCTAACCCTAACCCTAACCCTAACCCTAACCCTAACCCTAACCCTAACCCTAACCCTAACCCTAACCCTAACCCTAACCCTAACCCTAACCCTAACCCTAACCCTAACCCTAACCCTAACCCTAACCCTAACCCTAACCCTAACCCTAACCCTAACCCTAACCCTAACCCTAACCCTAACCCTAACCCTAACCCTAACCCTAACCCTAACCCTAACCCTAACCCTAACCCTAACCCTAACCCTAACCCTAACCCTAACCCTAACCCTAACCCTAACCCTAACCCTAACCCTAACCCTAACCCTAACCCTAACCCTAACCCTAACCCTAACCCTAACCCTAACCCTAACCCTAACCCTAACCCTAACCCTAACCCTAACCCTAACCCTAACCCTAACCCTAACCCTAACCCTAACCCTAACCCTAACCCTAACCCTAACCCTAACCCTAACCCTAACCCTAACCCTAACCCTAACCCTAACCCTAACCCTAACCCTAACCCTAACCCTAACCCTAACCCTAACCCTAACCCTAACCCTAACCCTAACCCTAACCCTAACCCTAACCCTAACCCTAACCCTAACCCTAACCCTAACCCTAACCCTAACCCTAACCCTAACCCTAACCCTAACCCTAACCCTAACCCTAACCCTAACCCTAACCCTAACCCTAACCCTAACCCTAACCCTAACCCTAACCCTAACCCTAACCCTAACCCTAACCCTAACCCTAACCCTAACCCTAACCCTAACCCTAACCCTAACCCTAACCCTAACCCTAACCCTAACCCTAACCCTAACCCTAACCCTAACCCTAACCCTAACCCTAACCCTAACCCTAACCCTAACCCTAACCCTAACCCTAACCCTAACCCTAACCCTAACCCTAACCCTAACCCTAACCCTAACCCTAACCCTAACCCTAACCCTAACCCTAACCCTAACCCTAACCCTAACCCTAACCCTAACCCTAACCCTAACCCTAACCCTAACCCTAACCCTAACCCTAACCCTAACCCTAACCCTAACCCTAACCCTAACCCTAACCCTAACCCTAACCCTAACCCTAACCCTAACCCTAACCCTAACCCTAACCCTAACCCTAACCCTAACCCTAACCCTAACCCTAACCCTAACCCTAACCCTAACCCTAACCCTAACCCTAACCCTAACCCTAACCCTAACCCTAACCCTAACCCTAACCCTAACCCTAACCCTAACCCTAACCCTAACCCTAACCCTAACCCTAACCCTAACCCTAACCCTAACCCTAACCCTAACCCTAACCCTAACCCTAACCCTAACCCTAACCCTAACCCTAACCCTAACCCTAACCCTAACCCTAACCCTAACCCTAACCCTAACCCTAACCCTAACCCTAACCCTAACCCTAACCCTAACCCTAACCCTAACCCTAACCCTAACCCTAACCCTAACCCTAACCCTAACCCTAACCCTAACCCTAACCCTAACCCTAACCCTAACCCTAACCCTAACCCTAACCCTAACCCTAACCCTAACCCTAACCCTAACCCTAACCCTAACCCTAACCCTAACCCTAACCCTAACCCTAACCCTAACCCTAACCCTAACCCTAACCCTAACCCTAACCCTAACCCTAACCCTAACCCTAACCCTAACCCTAACCCTAACCCTAACCCTAACCCTAACCCTAACCCTAACCCTAACCCTAACCCTAACCCTAACCCTAACCCTAACCCTAACCCTAACCCTAACCCTAACCCTAACCCTAACCCTAACCCTAACCCTAACCCTAACCCTAACCCTAACCCTAACCCTAACCCTAACCCTAACCCTAACCCTAACCCTAACCCTAACCCTAACCCTAACCCTAACCCTAACCCTAACCCTAACCCTAACCCTAACCCTAACCCTAACCCTAACCCTAACCCTAACCCTAACCCTAACCCTAACCCTAACCCTAACCCTAACCCTAACCCTAACCCTAACCCTAACCCTAACCCTAACCCTAACCCTAACCCTAACCCTAACCCTAACCCTAACCCTAACCCTAACCCTAACCCTAACCCTAACCCTAACCCTAACCCTAACCCTAACCCTAACCCTAACCCTAACCCTAACCCTAACCCTAACCCTAACCCTAACCCTAACCCTAACCCTAACCCTAACCCTAACCCTAACCCTAACCCTAACCCTAACCCTAACCCTAACCCTAACCCTAACCCTAACCCTAACCCTAACCCTAACCCTAACCCTAACCCTAACCCTAACCCTAACCCTAACCCTAACCCTAACCCTAACCCTAACCCTAACCCTAACCCTAACCCTAACCCTAACCCTAACCCTAACCCTAACCCTAACCCTAACCCTAACCCTAACCCTAACCCTAACCCTAACCCTAACCCTAACCCTAACCCTAACCCTAACCCTAACCCTAACCCTAACCCTAACCCTAACCCTAACCCTAACCCTAACCCTAACCCTAACCCTAACCCTAACCCTAACCCTAACCCTAACCCTAACCCTAACCCTAACCCTAACCCTAACCCTAACCCTAACCCTAACCCTAACCCTAACCCTAACCCTAACCCTAACCCTAACCCTAACCCTAACCCTAACCCTAACCCTAACCCTAACCCTAACCCTAACCCTAACCCTAACCCTAACCCTAACCCTAACCCTAACCCTAACCCTAACCCTAACCCTAACCCTAACCCTAACCCTAACCCTAACCCTAACCCTAACCCTAACCCTAACCCTAACCCTAACCCTAACCCTAACCCTAACCCTAACCCTAACCCTAACCCTAACCCTAACCCTAACCCTAACCCTAACCCTAACCCTAACCCTAACCCTAACCCTAACCCTAACCCTAACCCTAACCCTAACCCTAACCCTAACCCTAACCCTAACCCTAACCCTAACCCTAACCCTAACCCTAACCCTAACCCTAACCCTAACCCTAACCCTAACCCTAACCCTAACCCTAACCCTAACCCTAACCCTAACCCTAACCCTAACCCTAACCCTAACCCTAACCCTAACCCTAACCCTAACCCTAACCCTAACCCTAACCCTAACCCTAACCCTAACCCTAACCCTAACCCTAACCCTAACCCTAACCCTAACCCTAACCCTAACCCTAACCCTAACCCTAACCCTAACCCTAACCCTAACCCTAACCCTAACCCTAACCCTAACCCTAACCCTAACCCTAACCCTAACCCTAACCCTAACCCTAACCCTAACCCTAACCCTAACCCTAACCCTAACCCTAACCCTAACCCTAACCCTAACCCTAACCCTAACCCTAACCCTAACCCTAACCCTAACCCTAACCCTAACCCTAACCCTAACCCTAACCCTAACCCTAACCCTAACCCTAACCCTAACCCTAACCCTAACCCTAACCCTAACCCTAACCCTAACCCTAACCCTAACCCTAACCCTAACCCTAACCCTAACCCTAACCCTAACCCTAACCCTAACCCTAACCCTAACCCTAACCCTAACCCTAACCCTAACCCTAACCCTAACCCTAACCCTAACCCTAACCCTAACCCTAACCCTAACCCTAACCCTAACCCTAACCCTAACCCTAACCCTAACCCTAACCCTAACCCTAACCCTAACCCTAACCCTAACCCTAACCCTAACCCTAACCCTAACCCTAACCCTAACCCTAACCCTAACCCTAACCCTAACCCTAACCCTAACCCTAACCCTAACCCTAACCCTAACCCTAACCCTAACC